>NC_092355.1:59102197-59402197 GCF_963676685.1 Mytilus edulis | reverse complement strand
AAGGACTATTTCAATTCATTTGGATGCCAAAAAGACTATATCAAATCATATGGAGCCCAAAAAGACTATTTTATATCATTTCAACTCCAAAAGACTATTTCAAATCATTTAGACTCCTAAAGACTATTTTAATTCCTTTGGAATACCAAAGGACTATTTTGATTCATTTGGACTCCAAAAAGACTAGTTTACCCGGTAAATCATTTGGCTATGTTGGAATTCAAAAGGACTATGTCAGTTCACTTGGACTCCAAAAAGACTATTTCAAATCATTTGGAATACAAAATGGCTATTTTAATTCATTTGGTCTCCAAAAAGACTGATTCGTTTAAATTGAAATACAGAAGGACTAGCTATTTAAATTCTATTGGAAAAGTAAAGGACTATATTTGTGTCCTTCAATTCATTTGGTTTATATTCGTAAAGGACTATTTCAATTCACTTGGAAAATTAAACGTGGTAAAGGACTATTTCAATTCACTTGGAATAGTAAACGTGGTAAAGGACTATTTCAATTCACTTGGAATAGTAAACGTGGTAAAGGACTATTTCAATTAACTTTGATTTGTAAACGTGGTAAAGGACTATTTCAATTCACTTTGATTTGTAAACGTGGTAAAGGACTATTTCAATTCACTTGGAATAGTAAACGTGGTAAAGGACTATTTCAATTCACTTGGAATAGTAAACGTGGTAAAGGACTATTTCAATTCACTTGGAATAGTAAACGCGGTAAAGGACTATTTCAATTCACTTGGAATAGTAAACGCGGTAAAGGACTATTTCAATTCACTTGGAATAGTAAACGCGGTAAAGGACTATTTCAATTCACTTGGAATAGTAAACGCGGTAAAGGACTATTTCAATTCACTTGGAATAGTAAACGTGGTAAAGGACTATTTCAATTCACTTGAAATAGTAAACGTGGTAAAGGACTATTTCAATTCACTTGGAATAGTAAACGTGGTAAAGGACTATTTCAATTCATTTGGAATAGTAAACATGGTAAAGGACTATTTCAATTCACTTGGAATAGTAAACATGATAAAGGACTATTTCAATTCATTTACACTATATATACATTGTACATGATAAAAAGACAATTTTCATTCATACACACCTGAAACTGCACTAGGGCTAGGTGTAGATGTACCAGTCTTGACTGCTAGACCTTCTAACCTGACAGCAACAGCCTCTAGACGATCCACTGCTGATAATAACGCTTGCTGAGACATCTCGTTGGAATCGCTACTTTGGATTTCTTGTAGAATTACTTGTTTAAGATCCGCAACTTCCTGTTGAGCGAGACTTAATTGACTCTCTTGTGAACCTTCTCTTGAAGAACCAGTTACTTCCCTTTCTAAATATTTCTCTTGAACAGGTGGTGCTATTTTCTTTTCTAGAACTTGTTTTTCCTTGTTTGAAGACGATTCTCTTTCAGGAGAAGACTTGACGCCGTTCACTTCTGTTTCTTTGGTCTGGAGGGATGCAAATTTGCCCCCCTGAAAAGATTCATCGTCTGAGTCAGTATTTGCACAACAACAAAGCATAATTAATTAAAGGTGAAATCCATCAAATCTAAAAATAACTTCAATAGTATTGTCTATAAATATCCAAACTGATGAGTATTGAGTGTGTCATACCATGGATATGTAAACTATGTGTACACACCCTTGTATCTCAATAAAAGTACACGTGTAAAGTGGTATCCTCAAAAAATAGTGGGAGTTCCTTTTAACATATACTAATCTCTATTTACACAAAACACATAAATTAGCAGACTATGAATGCTCAATCAGTACAATCTAATTTCCTTGTTGAAATGTAACAACAAATCATTCAATAATGAATACCTTGTCTATTTCCAATTAAATTGAAATTTACATAGATCCAGACACAATACATTATTACTAATAATTTCACACTTCAATGAACATTCAATTTTCACTCAACCATCCAATTCTCAGGTATAAAAGTAAGCAACACATGTGGCACATTGAATTGTGTTAAAGAAAAGTAAACTTTATCTGATATTAAAGATCTAAATATATATTATCCTACATAAAAATCAATATTTAAAGTCCTAATCAACTGTTTACAGAACCTGTATCCGATTTCAATTTCTACAATTTTGAATAAAACATAAAAATTTCAGATTTTTTTGCATTCTCAAGGTCACCTTGTTTGCAATGCTGCTGTAGGAGTGATTAGGTGTACAGGCACTTGTGAATCAGTTGAAATCAGGCCAAGAGATATGGAATATTTGTTTTTTTCTAATTATAGCCTATATTGTGTAGCTGTAATGCTGTAATACTGCCAAGGTCATTGAACTTTTGAATTTATGCACTACTTTGTATGTATTTTTAATTACATTTTCCAATAAATAGGCAAAAAGAAAGGACTCTAAATTAGTTTCTTTTACTCTGTTTTTAAATTAAAAACATTAAAGAGTCAGACAGATTTATTATTAACTATACATTTTCCAAAATGCAATAAGGTTTTTCTATTCCTCTTTAATTTATAATGAAAATCTTAAAAAAAGTATACTATACATCGTACACTCAGATTGAAATGTACATAAACACATTTTTAATCAATTGAAACTTATGTATACATGTATCTATTTATTTGTAAATATAAGTGGATATATATAGATTCATTAGGTAGTACTGTAATTTGGTCTGTAGTTGCAGATCCAGAAATTTTCAAAAAAGGAGGGGGGGGGGGGCACTGACTGCCCTTAGAGGAGACCACTCAAATCATGCTTCAGTGATTCATAATATAATTCTATATATTTAATATTATATGATATATATCTTTCATTAGAGTAATTTCTTTTTATCAAGATTATCATGATTATAAAGGGTCAAGTAGTTAATTTTCAAAACCAAGAGGTAACCAAAGGATTCCTAAAAACCAAGGTGTACCTGTATGTTTTTATTGCAGATATATATGCATGATTGAATACATGGAGAAACATCTAGCTTCTATATTTAGAAATTAAATTACAGGTTTGGCGGGGGTTGCAGGAGGCTCAATTCTATATTTTATGCCACTTTTCTGTATTATCTATGTTTTTTGCCCATTATTCCCCATTCTATATTATTCATCATATTCTCTATTCTTTTTTTTTGTCCATTTTTTTGTCGTATTGGTCCATTATTCTCTATTTTGTAAACACAGAGCTCCAGATAAGCTGCGTATTTGCGTGATCACGCAATAAAAATAATTAAAAACCCAATGCAATTGCCCATTGCAGGGTTCAATAACCCATGAATTCAAAGGAAAACCCAATTATATGCCAAAACCATGAGTTCTTAATGCTTTTACTCGCTATCGTTTGCGTTATTTACCCTTATCACGGTCGTAGCGTAAATCTATTTTAGAATATTTATAATTGGAAATGTCCTATCGTTCTAAAAATAGAGCCCTGCATCAAGTAGCTGAAATGGGTCCCTGTTGGAATTTTTCGTTGCTCAACAGGTACACGTAAATACGAAAACATTTCGATCTTCTCGGCATTTATCCAATTAGCGTGTGTCATGTTGTCATATTTTTTCGAATTGCTCGGGACTTATCATAGCATACAATGATTTAAAACGAAAGTTAATGTCTGCATGTTTCAATCTTCTTTCTTTTTGATAGATTAGGGAAAGTTATGATAATAACAAAACTGTTTTTATGAAGCATCACTCAAACGCATGTGTGTGTTTGCATACCTTAACAAGAACATTGCTAGAAAGATAAACACGGGGTTAAGTCAAAAACGAAATCAGTTGGAAAAAGTGAAAGGTATATCTCAAATCTGGGAACTACTTATTATTTTTTTTTTTAAAAAGTAGGTCTGGCAAATAGGTGAAAGTACTGGCAAAACTTTCTTACAGCACCTAAATTTCACATAAAAATCTAAACACTTAGCCGGCCCACGCCTAACCCGACTAAACTGTAGGGTGATCATTTGGGATTTAGAAAGGTAATTAGTTACTGTCCAACTAGTGACACCAGCTGCAGTTTATATAAGTTGTGATAAAATAAAAAAAACTGCATGGAAGAACACTTAAAACGGGACATAAATAAAATGTACAATTGCTCGTCAGTGAATAAACTAAATAAAACAGCTAGCACATATTTAATATGGCAAAAACATCTAAGGTTGATATAATGTGATTGTAACATGCCTGAATATTCAATATTGTGTTCACAGGCACTTGGCTCAGAAATTTTTTTCCTATATACCTTTATTCCTATATACCTTAATAAAGGTATATAGGGGGGAAAATCTGAGACGAGTGCCTGTGATTGTGTTGATGAAAAAACTCAATACATAAAGGAGCTTAGTGGTTAAAAACCCAATTTGATATTTGCTTGATGGGTGAACTGAAATTGATAATGCAATTACAAATCTTTATCACCCAATTATTTAAAAAGATGGTGGGTAAAAACCCCAATTTGTGATTTCTTATCTGGAGCTCAGGTAAACCATAGAAGGGATTATATTCTGAATGTTAAATAGTTCATAACCATCATATGTTACAACTGAACAAGGATGAGGTGTTAAACGGGGATAAAGTAACCTGGGAGACAGAGGTCAGAAATGGATGAAGATGGGGTGAAACAGAGAGAAGAGGAGGAGAAAAAAAGGCTCTTGTGATATGCAGGAAAAGTGTATTTGAACCATATATATGTCTTGTAGGATTATGAGGGTGTAATTGGTAATATGGAGGAGAGATCTAAGTGGGAATCAGGGACCCCCTTAGTCCACCCCCTAAGCCTTAGGACAAATGAAGGATGTGCACTTTGTTTCATATATGCACACTGTTACAACTAAACAATACCACACTTCACAGTCAACAAAATCAATTTAATAACATGATAAATCTAAAGTATATATATCATAATGTTTTTATGTAATATTTTGTTACTCAAAATCTGTAATATTTCAACAAAATCTGGGTTTTTTATTTTAAAATAGCATTTTTTCAATATTTCTTACAAATGGGACGAAAGTTTTACAGGTATTAATGTTGCACATATAAAATCGGTTGGAGGCTATCTTAACTTTTGACTAATTGCAAGATAAACAAGTGCTAGCAGACAAAGAGATTACTAAAGGGCACCACTAGTAGGCCTATGCGATATAGGCTTTTGCTCATTGTTGAAGGCCATACAGTGACCTTCAGTTGTTAATTTCTGTGTCATTTGGTTTCTTGTTGTCTCCTTGTTAATCATAACACATCTTCTTTTTTATATATTAGTCAATGTAATGCTTCTTTTGCCAATTTACGTTGAACTGCAGCTGAATAATAAAAGATAATACGCATGCAACATTGGTAACTGCAACATGAAAAATTTCAAAGTAGGACTGTTTATTTCTTAACAATTTATGATTTGACATTTCTTGGAATTATCACTTATTTCATGATTACATCGATCCTGTTCATGACAAAAACATGATAAGGATGTTCACTACTCTCTTGTTTTTTACTTTCTGACAGATATATTCCGAGTTCTCTAGTTTTATCCATACAGTCTGCACCAAATACTATTCCAACTACTAGACTGAAAACCAATATTCTGCCATTGTTCTTATGTGTCCAAACAAAGATTTTAAAATACTTGCTAGTCCAAATAAAATGTTCTAATCTGGGCGTTAGATCTGGCTAGACTAGTGGTTAAGCCACACTTTTCTTACATGTATTTTAAACATGCCATTCAAAATCTTATGAAATTCTTGTTATTTTTTCATATATAGTTTTTCAAAGAAAAAATACCTCAATGTTAATATATATACAGTATATATGAAAAATCTAGGGAACATGATTTCCTGTCCACTTTAGAATGGTTTTTATCTTTTATCTTGAATCTTTTTCTTCTTTTTAAGTTTCAGTATCTATATATATACTATCAATTTATATATCAGTATTATTTTAAAAGCTTGTTATTTGGAAACTGAGTAGTGAACATTCTCCCCTGACATTTGTAAGTACAAATGTACATGTACATGTTACATCAATTTGCTATAGTTCATATTGATAATCAGAGGCAGAGTCATTTTTAAAAGGAGGGATTCCTAACTAAGGATAAAGGGGTTTCTAAATGTATGTCCCCATTTAAATGCATTGATCGTCAAAAAAAAGGGGAGTTCCAACCCCAAGAACCCCTCCTTGACCTTGGGATCCGCTACTGATAATGTACATTACAAGTAGATAAATAATTATCATCATGATCATACTAGTACTCAGTGTGGATATCAAATTTCAAATGAGGAAAATGTTCATGTGGCGTAAAGCAACCAACAATCAATCAATCATCAAATGCGGAAATTTTGCATTTTCTTGGATATTTGATTATTAAGTTTTGTCCAGAGTCTGTCATGTCTGTCATTGTCTGTTACAACCCAAGAAAAAAAATGTGATTTGTTGAACATTTAAATTTGTGGTTCATCTGTATCATCCAAAAACAACAAAAATTGGCCATGCTATCCCACAAATAAATTTAATAATGATTAAATCCAGTTTATCAATTTTTAATGAATGGCTATTATTTATTTTGAATTTATTGAACCATAATATCAATTTTTGACTCTTCACATTGAATAATACATGAAGCCGATTATGTAAAATGTGAAGAGTCAACAATTAGATTTATGGGTCAATAAATTCAAAATAAATTATTGCCATTCATTATAAATAAATTTCTATCAAAAATAAGGCTCAAAGAACTTTTTATGTTTTTTATATTAACAATAACAACGTACGTACACACATGTTGGTGTATGAATACACGACGTCAAAGTGGGCATGTCGCCATAAAAATTGACAACATTGAAAATAAAACTAATACTTTTAACCAATCAGAAGACAGTAAATACACCAAATTTATTTATAAAGCAATTAGCTACATGTTTATATAAAAGTAAACAATTCTGTGAATTTTCTGCTTTAATTCCTATGCCTTAGTTCTTTTGCCTACCCTAACACATTTTATGGATTTTGTTTTGATAATCAGGTGCAGCAGCACCATACAGTATAGCTTCTTTTTTTTTAGATTAGAACTGTTCAAAAGTAAAGGACATCTCCCTACGCATATTTTAATACCAACATTCCCCATTTCCTTTCTCAATTTTTTGTACCAAGATCATCATTGCATTGTAGTTTAAAACAAACAATGTGGTTTAAATTCAACAAATACAAATCAAGATATATATATATACATGTATTAGTATAAATAAATGGACATTAAGTCTTCAAGTTTAGTGACAGGCCTTACACTTCGTTTTAATTCCAGGCTTGTAAAATTCCTATTATACTAATTGGGTCTGTAAAAATCATTCCTAAATCAAGGAAAATGGAATTGAACTAAAATTTTAATAAAATTGAGCTTCAACATGCACAACAGTTACAGTATATCATGAAGACTGCAAATTATGAGAAACATTCCAAACAAAACAAAAAGTGAAATAAAACAAAAAAGTGAAACACAACTTAAGATGGAAAAAACATAAAAACATTTTGAGGAAAATAAAAGTAAACAAAATTTTTGGGGGTTTTGCCCACCATTACTGTTGACCTTTATACCTGAAATAGAAAACAAATGTCAACCTTAACGTACAGGAAATTACATGTATCACTAATGGGGAAAAAGTTAGGAAGATGAAATCTTAAATTTGCATCTGATTTGTAGATAATGTGTCATCGACTTCCAATGTTCAGAGTTGTTGAATTCTTTTCCAAGTTATCAATACCAATACCATGCAGTGGACATCAGGTCTACTACTGTGGGATTCATTTATTTTTGTGGGTTCCAATTTTCAATGAGGAATAAAACTTGGATTTCATGGTTTTGCCAAAGCCTGAATACGAGTCAATATAAAATTCGTCATTCTTTGAACATACAGTAAAACCTGTTTAAACCGAACCTCTTTAGGACGTAAGATTTTGTTCGGTTTTGGTCGATGTTCGGTTTTATCAGGTTCACAATGCATGCAATTTGATATGACGGTGCTTAAGAACATGTTTGGTTTAGACAGGTTTTTGGTTAATGCAGGATTTGGTTTAATAAGGTTTCACTGTATAAATTGTGTGGTAACCTGTACCCCTGAAACCCAAGTAAATTGGTATTCAACAATAAAATGTAATATCCAGTTTTTAAATTCAGCATTGGCAGTCTAATTATGTTGATATTACCCAAGTGCAAAATGCAAATTCTTATAGAACTGTTTTGCAAGTAGATGTACAAGTACATGTAAATCTATCCTTGTGATAATTTTTACTTGAGTAACACAGCTTACTCAATAATTCATGTAATTATTAAACTAATTAACCAAATGTTACATTTTCACTATTAACAACAAGTCATACAGCCATGACAGCCTAAGCCAGTAAGATTTCCTAAAAGAAAAGCATCACAAGCCATACAGATTTAAAGAAGTTTTATGAAACTGATTTTTCGATCTGCAGACATGCAAGTCAAAAAGCTGAAAATTGGAAATCAGTTGAACTTGAAAGGTACATACATATTTATGATGCTGTCGCTCCATTCTAAAACAATTAGGTTTAAATCCTGTTATTATCTTTACCATTAAACTTATACTTCTTTGAGGGGGGATAGGAAGGGTCCTGATCCCGAAATCCCGGGCTTAAAAACACGAAATCCCGTGGTCCCGAATTTAAATAAGTAAATCCCGACATCCCGAAATCCGAAAAAAAGAATTCCCGGATCCCGAAAGGGTCAATCCCGAAATCCCGATTTTAAAAACACCCGATCGCGGAGTCCCGATAAAGGTCCTATCCCCCCTCTTCTTTTAGTTACATTTCAATTTCTTAGCCTGAGAAACAGCACAGCTTCAAGTAAATGTAGTTTGTGGAACTGTAGCTCTTCTGTCCTTTTAACATGTTTAATATTCTTTGACAATTTGAGGAGGTCCTCCAAATCAATTAAGATAATATAAGGACCATCAGAGTTATGGTGCCGCAGCTAAGCTTTATATATGTAACATAACCTTTTATACATGTAACGTGAGGAAACCCAAATTGCACCGAGTACCCAAATTGCACCTATTTAGCAAAAATAGCAACGGAAATTTTCCCAGATTTCCTAGACTAAACAATTTGTATTTTTATGATTTGATACTGTGCACGTCTTCCAACATAGGTAAAAATATTTAGATATACACAAAACGTTCACAGTATTTATCAACAGGTGGACTGTTTACTGAAAAAGCAAAATGTACGGAAACGTCGCCATGCGACGTCATCAAAACGTCATCTTTTTAAAATCAGCAAATACAATATGTTACAAGTATCCATTTCGTAAACAATGAAGAGTAAGCATGGATTTATATTCAATTGTTCAGAATATTTTAAGAAATTAAACAAAAGCTCGGTTTTCAGACTATTGACGATGCGATTTTAAGCATGGATGCAATTTGCGTACTCCTCATTACAGAATCATTGATGGTTTGGAGGTTAGTTCAGACCAATTTTTCTATGATTCCAAATGAATTCAAAATTAAATTGGTGAAACCATATAGTAAATAATGATACATCTACAAAATAAACACATACTGAAAACTTTTGTGTGAAGCATATATAAACGTAGGTTAAAAAACTATCAAAATAGGTGCAATTTGGGTACCCTCACGTGCAGGCCTCTACATTAACATTTTTTCTAACTTGTCCCTTCGGACAAGTGGCAAGAAAATCAGCTTGTCCGAACTCTTAACTCACTTGTCCGAATTCATAATTGAAAATCTAACATATTGATGATTTATGCAATAATAACACTTGGGCTTTGATTGTACCTAATAAAAGGAGCATTTTGTAATGTTATATGAATTTCATACCGCATCAAAATACATTTCATTATTTCAGAATGAAAGTTTTTTTGCAAGACTGTGTTCTCTGACTCAATGTCACTATCATTTGTCAATCATTAAATCATCATTTCTTCCCAAACCACTACATTCCCCTATGGACCTATTCATTCTTTAGTAGTGGTATGGGTTAAACCAAGGATGTAAATACACATGGCCACCTTGAACATGTATATGAGTAAACCTTTTTAATTTATTGATGATGTCAAAACAAGCTTTTACAATTTATTTTGATTTGTATATACATTGATATATGATCATGAAGTACATACACATTTCACTAAAAAATCTGCCTTTTTAGATTTTTTTTTTTTTTTTTCATCTTAAATTTTTATATCACATGTCATAGATCTTATCAAATAAAACTTCTTTTAATGTATTGTTATGCATAAAAGCAAAATCAAATGAAACATACTTTAATTTAATATTTTAAAGTTTAGGTAAAACTCCATATGGAGGTGCTCCTAATTCAAGGAAGCTTATACTAAGAAGATACATTAACATCGGTTTCTTTCCCCTTACTTATATCCCCCTGGTCAATGGCTGCCAGCATGTTCAATACTCCAAATCAGAGACATATTATACAAGTCTTATATGTCTCTGGTTCAATCAATGAATAATTATTTCATTAAGTATGATCAATAAAACAATCATTCATATTTTTGGGAATGTATAAGTCTTGAATTTGATCTATTTTTATCTGACCTTGATTTTTCACTTGTCCCATCGGACAAGTAGTATGGTGAATCTACTTGCCCGACACCTGTGTGCACTTGTCCCGGACAATCGGACAAGCGTTAATGTCGAGCCCTGACGTGGGTAACACGAATGACCGAATAACACATGTAATGACCGAATAACTCTTCAAATATCAATATTAACACATTTGAGTGACTTTTAAAGATATATTATTGAATAAAATTATAATAGAAGTGTATTTTATAACCTAAAAATGATTTACAAGTTGCAGGTAAGTTAATATTGATCATTATAAATTTATGGAAATGGTGTGTACTTCCAAGATGGCGACCAAGGAAATCGAAGGGAATGAATAATGAATAAAAGAAAGATTGCATACAATCCCTCAACGTGTTCATCTTAGACCACCAAAGTGGAGCCCTCACGCCACGTCAAAAAATTTATAACTATTAAGATATCCTGCACAAGGCACGGGCTTATCTGTCATAGTCCATGAAAATACTTTATTTAGAATTTATTGTAAAAAAATTATAACTATTAAGATATCCTGCACAAGGCACGAACTTATCTGTCATAGTCCATGAAAATACTTTATTTAGAATTTATTGTAAAAAAATTATAACTATTAAGATATCCTGCACAAGGCACAGGCTTATCTGTCATAGTCCGTGAAAATACTTTATTTAGAATTTATTGTAAAAAAATTATAACTATTAAGATATCCTGCACAAGGCACAGGCTTATCTGTCATAGTCCATGAAAATACTTTATTTAGAATTTATTGTAAAAAAATTATAACTATTAAGATATCCTGCACAAGGCACAGGCTTATCTGTCATAGTCCGTGAAAATACTTTATTTAGAATTTATTGTAAAAAAAATTTAACTATTAAGATATCCTGCACAAGGCACAGGCTTATCTGTCATAGTCCATGAAAATACTTTATTTAGAATTTATTGTAAAAAAATTATAACTATTAAGATATCCTGCACAAGGCACGAACTTATCTGTCATAGTCCGTGAAAATACTTTATTTAGAATTTATTGTAAAAAAATTATAACTATTAAGATATCCTGCACAAGGCAAATAGGTAGCAATGATTGTGACAGATATTCGTTTGATGAGACTGCCTTAATGATTAATTATGTAAAGGGCACGTGTCAGTAAACAACAACCGAATTAACAATATAACAGAAGTGTGAGGTAATGATTATTTTGTTTATTGGGACTAATTAACTCATTATCACTTTTAAATTATATAATTGGTACTGAATGAATGAATCTTTATTGCATTACCAACAACATTGCTTTAGCATAATACAAATGTACATATATACATATATGACAAATATGACAGAATACAGAGAACAATTAAATAAATTAAATAATGCAGAGATAACTTATAATAATATGAATAATATATTAACTGATAATTTGCAATCTTAGTTTCCATGCAGCTTTAAGATAATTACATAGATTTTTAGTTAAGCTTTTTGACCCAGCTTGTAACAGAAAAATTAGCTTTCGTGAATTTGGCCATGAACAATAATACTTTGGCAAAAAATCACATCTAAGTGTTCTATATGCAGGACAAATCAACACAAAATGATATTCATCTTCAATATTATTCATGTTACAACATCTACAAATACGATTGTCTCTAGGAATATTGTCATAGCGACCTGTTTCTAATTATAATTTCAAGCTTTATCTTATAAAATTTGAAATGCTTCGGGAGACTTTGCTAGCAGTACTGTATCGTCAGCAAATAATATCAAATAGGGCCTTGGTCATGTCATACTTGTTGTCTGTAAAGCAGCAGTCCTTACACAGGAACTTTAGAGACACATCTGATCAGGCCAATAACAATGCATCATCCATTGGGACACAAGCACTGTGAACCCAACGATCACAACAACTGCATTGAATGGTGCAATCAACACATTCTTCATCACATTGAACACACGGATATAAAGCCATTTTGAAAATGGAAGACAGCACAAATGTCTTCATGGTTTTTTATACAAAATTATAGTTACTTGTAAAAACATTTATATTTGCCAATGAAAATCTTTAATTTAGTTTTGAGAAAATTTTATTAGAACAAACATACGAATCATCCATTCAGAAGCTTTGTTTTTATTAAAACAATCAAGTATAATAATTTTTTGATTAAATTTGAATTGAATATATGTGAAAATTCTTAATTACATTTTATTTAATGTTGAGTAAATTGTTACTGAGACTACTATAATGTGTTATACATGTTATAGTAGTCTCAGATTGTTATGAAAAGTAATTAGTGATTGGAGTAATTGCATTGCTTTGATGTACTGGTTAAATTTTCAGATCCTTCCTGAAAAACAATTATTAGACAATTCTCTGTATATACAGTAAATTATTTAATACTATATTTTCATAGCGTTTTCCTTTGAAGGCATATGCAATCTTTCTTTTATTCATTCAATACGATTTCCTTGGTCGCCATCTTGGAAGTACACACCGATATCCATAAATTTATAATGATCAATATTAACTTACCTGCAACTTGTAAATCATTTTTAGGATATAAAATACACTTCTATTATAATTTTATTCAATAATATATCTTTAAAAGTCACTCATATGTGTTAATATTGATATTTGAAGAGTTATTCGGTCATTACATGTGTTATTCGGATAATAACAGTGTTATTCGGTCATTCGAGGTACCGCCCTTACGTTAGTATTTTAGGCTACACATGTACTTTTAAATAAAACAATAAATTTATCTCCTTTATGAACATTGGATTTACTGAAATAAAACCCAAACTAAAAAGATTTAACAATGGTTGATTTAAAATAATCAAATAATTAGGTTATAGATGTAAGCACTACATTTATGTACATTCGTTCTAAAGTAAAGTTTCCTCTTTCTGTTTACACATGGTTAACAGTAGAGACATGGGAGAAGGGGGCTAATAAAAATACTAGAAAAAAATCAAAATAAATCTTTCAAGACCCACAAGTATACATTGTCAAGGTTAAACACAATTATCCATTCATTTGATGTCTTTGAGCTTTTGATTTTGTTCTTTGGATTAGAATATAACTAGTCCAAATAATTATCACGACGTCTTGCAAGGCTATTTTTCTAGGACACCTTAGAAATTCCTTATTCAAAATTTCTTTATTTTGTTATAGATTGATTGTGAAATTATTTCTGAATGCTTATTTGAAACAATTTTTATACATCTTAAACCAATGTGATTCAGCATATCACTGACAAGCCAATTAAAGCCAATTAAGGAAGTGATTCATCCCCACTGTAAGTCGTTGCATATCTTCACTCTTCAGTATATACAGTCATTTTATTTGCACGATAGTCAAGCTAAGCTGAGTATTGACCATCAATCATTCAACTCTTTTCATTTATCTTTTAATGATTGGACGAATAATGCATCTGCAAAATGCTGACAATGTTTTGTAGGACAACCCTCCCCCTTTTCGATAAATCCGGTTTTCCTGTGTAATTTGCCATTGCTTTTCAATGTTTTTTACAACATGATGAAGCAGAACTCTAAATTAGGAACTTACACTTTCTGCTTAACTACTATTCTGTTTGCATATACTGTTTTTCTCTTTGATAAAACTTATCAAGATTATTTTGCCGGTGTCACTTTTTGCTTCCGCGTAGAGGGCGGGATGAAACGGAAGTGGAGATTGCGATGCGTTCGTTAAATTATTTTAGAAAAAGCAGATTTTTCAAAATCTATTTAATTTAAAATTGTATAATATTAAGCACATTTTAGTCTTTAGAGTCTTAATAAAAACTAATCGATCCGATTAAAATAAAAATATGCGAGTGATAACAATATGTTCAAGGGACACTCACACACATACATGAAAAAACCATCTCTATATAAACATAAAAAAAACGGAGTGGCTATTTGTGAGGGCCCTCATGGGGTTTTTGATTATGTGATTACTTGGCCGTTTTTTTAATGATTATTTGATTATTAAGCCAAATATTTCATGATTATTTGATTACTTAGGACTGTATTTTTAGTTTATGATTATTTGATTACTAAAGATAAGCAAATATTTAATGATTATGTGATTATATTGGCAAAAAAATGGTGATTATGTGATTACTAGGACCCCCCCCCCCCCCATGAGGGGCCTCATTTGTCCGGCTATCCGGTGGGGTAATGAAATAAAAAAAAAATGCACGAGTCAAACCCGACCCGAGTTTGTTTTATAAGTAATTTCTGCTCTCTTCTTACAATGTTAAGCCATAGATGAAGTAATAAATATGGATATATAGTAATAATGACTATTATCAAGGAAATGTATATTTAAATATACAATTCCTTGCTATTATATAGTTTAAACATATTTTATTTGTTTAAATACAAATTGGATAAGACACAAGTCAAGCAGACTTATGAAGTCTTCTCCATTACATATACTATTAAATAATAGTAATATGAAGAAAACAACAATTTCAATTATCAGTAACAAGATTGGGCCCTAACAATAAAGATAACAAACATTTGCTACCCCCTGATGATGCTGAAGATAATATTACACGCACACACAAATAGTGACATGCGCATTGTATTGGCCGGACAAATGGTCCTGGTACTATTCGTCCGGCTAGACGGACAAATAGCAACTGCCTAAAATAGACATTAAATACAGATCTGAGATTACTCTCAGTTATTGACACCAATGCAACTTATAATATAAAACCATGTATATAAGACTAAAATACTAATCAGTACACATTCAATATCCAATGGATTTAGTGTAAAGACGTCATTCAGTAAGGCAGTGTCTGCGCGTACCCGCATGCGGGAACCACCGTACGAATAGTAAAATTGCCGTTCGTAATGACAGTCTGAGATGTTTAAATATTACTGTCCTAAATTTATGGGTGACTTTTAATTAGGTGAAATTTAAAAAAACAAAGAATTCAAAATTAATAATTTAAGTTCGAAGAGCATAAGTTAAGGAACTTAAATAAACTCAAGATATAATTGATAAGTTATGGAGATCCCTTTCTTTGTATTATTTGGGTTTCAACTCCCAAGAAAAGAAATCTAGAATCTAGCTGCCTAAATTTTAGTAAATTGTTTATTGAAGTCGTATATATGATCATATATATTGTATTTAAAAAACATTTTTTTTTTACTTTGAAAAATGTTTTAAATTGTGTCTGTATAAAATGAGCATGAGGAAGTAAAAGTGTCTCATATGTCTTTTAAGGCAGGACTCTATATGCTGTTTTATCTGATGTATAATTTATTATGTACTTACTTACATACTTATATACGTACTTATGCAGACAATCCATCACCATGTAAACGAAGTTAACTTTATATATTACACAGTCCAATCTTCCATAGCCGGTTCACTATCTATATCTCCATATCACATAGGCTAAACAATTCTACATATATAACACTCCTGTCCTTGCATTAGCGTTTACTGTTCAAACACTATCCTTGTTATCTTAAAATCTAAAAACTTTCCACTGTTCATTTGGTAAGCAATTATTCCATATATAACACGCAAATAAAGTACTTAAAATCTAAAATCACTTGATATCTTACAAGCCTTGGATACGAGTTTTCAGTTCAAACACTATCCATCTCTTAATATTGCAGAATAAGGATCACTATATAAATCCTGACACAATCCAGTAAAATGTGGATCAAATGCATATATGTATATCGAAATGTTATCTAATATATATTATACTTTGGTTTTCCTTTATGTACGCCTATTCCATCTTTACTGAGAATAAATTTACTCAGACATTAAAAGTAAACTTTTGTGATATAGTTTGTAACACAAACCTCTGGTTAATGTCTCTATACGGACCTGTTCCTTATAGGTAAGAAAATGGTATGATGTACAGTCTATAATTAGATGTAAAAGATTCTCTTCGTCATCAAATAGTTCTTGTATTTGCAAAGATGTCTTATTACAATCTACGAGAAAAGATTTCAGCTCTTGGATAAAGCGATTTCCGTTTATGCTTGACAGCTTTTCACATTTAAGTATAAAGTGAGTCGTATCTTCTGGTTCAATGTTACATAATGGACAGTTTGCTGAGATACAGTTTTTTGAAAATCTAGACCTCTGATACTGAAGAATCATTATTCCAGTGGCAATTTTAACTTTAATAGCGGCCATATTTACGGAGTACGGGTCAGTCCCACTGCTTTTCCAAATATTATGCACAGTTCCTATGTTGGAATCATTAAAATTAATATATTTCAAGGATGACTTTTCTTTAGCTTCCTTCTTTAAATTTTGTAAAAAATGATTATTTATACAGCTATTCACATGTCTATTCCAACTTATTTTTGATGGTGGATTCTCAATGATATCATAAGGCGATGGCAATTCACAAATTACAGTCAAATTGTGTAGTTTTGAAAACCAACTTCCAGATTTTTCATCTTTCATAGCCTATTGTCTAAAAGCAATTTCTCTTTCAACGGTCTTATCATTTCTAATTATATTTCCAAATGTTTTCAGAATTTTGTTATGAATTTCTCCCTCTATAGGAATACGCCCTAATAATAATAAAGTTGCAGCTATTGATGTGCGTTTAGGCAAGTGCTGAATTTGCTTTAATAATTGTCAAAAGAATAATTCCATCTTTTGTATATCTGTATTTGAGAGTGCTATGACATCTTAACCATATAGAAGTCTAGGTATAACATATATTTGTATCAAGTGTACAGAAAATTTTGGATTGACTCCATTCAAACCGTGTAACCCATGAGAGAGTATACAGTTTTCCTTGCAGTAGTAATACGCTTGTTCACAACTTCTTTAACCCAAGCATTTTCATTTAGTTATATTTCTATCTATTCCAAGATGAACTTCAACTGCAGATTAGTAAAGTGTTACTGATTTACCATTCAATGTCAAAGACTTTGGCAATTTATCGTTATATACTAAAATAGTAGATTTTTGCTCACTGAGTAGATATGATCTCAATTTGTTTGCATGATCTGCCTGTACATTTAGCATTGTTTGTAATTCATATGGATCTGTAGAGATTAAAGCAACATCGTCAGCTACTGTTGGGATACCACAATAAATGGGTCCTATACATGCTCCTAATTGATTTTTTCTAAAAGTTTGTAAAAGTGAATTTATAAAAATCTTATAGGCTGTCGGTGACCGCAGATATCGCCTTGTCGTACACCTTGTTTTTCCTCTATTGAATTTGAAAGCAACCTTTTCCGTTTAATTTTTGATTTAAGATTTTCGTACCATCTTTTGAAAAATAACCAATTGTCCCCTGTTAAACCAAACTTGTGTGCATTTCTCTCATCAGGCCAAGATGCCAAACAATTTCAAAAGCTTTCCTTGCATCCATTAAAGCCACATATAGTGGTGATTTTGTTTTAATTGCTTGGATTATAAGTTCAGTTAAAATTAAAGCAGCAATGATAGGCATTTCTCCGGAGGTAAATCCTTTTTGTTGTTTGTTTTGGTTTTTAGTTACAGACTTTTTATTTTGAGATAAATGAGTTTTCTCAACAACTTTTCCTACTGTACTTGTGATAGTTATTTTCCGATCGATATGAGTTCGGATCAATTTTTGGTTTTCCATTTTTCAAAACAGGAAGGCTATCCCACCTTTCAATAAAGTTGGAATATGTAAATGTTTAAAAATAGCATTTACAAAAAAAGTCATTACAGTTATAATAATAGGTCCACCATATTTCAAATGTTCAGCTGCTATATTTTCTTCATCAGCAGATTTATTATTTTTCTTAGATGCTAAAATATTTTTCATTTCAACTTCTGTCACAGGTGAAATATTTTCTATCTTATTTTCAGTAAAAGTTTTTGTTAAATGTTTTATATCATTTTCAACTAGACTAAAGTGTTCTTTATCAAAATTTTCAGAATCCATAGGAGATGCCAAATCTTGAAAGTAATCCATCCATGCATCACGGATCAAGTTATCGTTATCTAAAGAGATATCATTAAAAGTAAGCGAAGAAGTTGTGGTATTTGCTGGATCTCTTTGTTTCCTTACTAAAGAATAAAAACCAGCATCATTTCCCTCGTGAAGTTCCATAATTTTCTGATATTTATCAATTCTTAAGCTTGCCTCAAGTTGCCTTTGCATTGAAAAAAACCCTGAATATTTTGAAATAAAATGTTACTTTTATCGGTGGGTCGGCCAGAGGCTTTCCACTTTGCAAAATGATCTCTATTTATCTTAGCCATATTTTCCAATTCTGGAGTCCAGGGCTTTTCTTTAACCTTTTACATTTTGAACGTTTAGAACCGCTACATTTAGAAGCTGATGTTGCCATGATTGAATATAGTTCATTTATCTTATCTGGTATATTATCAAATGTCAAATTAAGGTTTATTTCATCAGTCCATGTTGACAGTTTATTCTCAATCTCTTCCTGATAAGCAGTTTTATCAACCTTATTCCAATTTATTCTTTTGTTCTCAATTAATTAATTTGTTTCCTCATTTGGTTGTATATTACATGGAATAGTAGTCAGTATTGGATCATGAGTAGAGGTATTTGTAGACTCACGTATAAAAGTGAAGTAATTGCTAATGACACTTTTGCTTTCTAAAAAATAATCTATCTGGTAGGTATCTCTTCCATTATAATGATAAAAAGTAAAAGTCTTTCCGCAAGACGGTGGTATTAAAAGATTGTTTTCCTTTATAAAATCTCTTAAAACTTCATCTTGTTTAGAATATCTATAAATAGAGGCATTCATGTCCCCACCTATCACAATTCTGAATACATTGCTATATTTTATGTAAATTTCTGATAGTTCATCAATGATTTCCTGATAATTGTCTATGCTATTTGCATTCCCACGACACGGGAGATATGTAGAAAAAAATATAAATGGCTGTGTAGTATTAAACTTGATACTAATAATTATGTGCATTCAAAACTTTTCCGCTACTAAATTAAAATTCTGCAATAACGTTATTTTTATCAGTCAAACAGGATGCATTCAGGTGTTCTATTCACAAAGATAAATGTATTATTTCGTTTAACGTTCAAATGAACAACACCATTGGTGGTCTTAGTTTCGTCGACTGGTATCTCGAGGTCGTCAGTCGTCGTTCGTCGTCCGTCATCGTCCGTCGTCATCCGTTAACTTTTACAAAAATCTTGTCCTCTGAAATTACTGGGTCAAATTTAACCAAATTTGCCACACTCATCATTTATGTATGTTATTGGAAAAATTTGCCTTCCAACCAATATGGCCGACATTGCTAAAAATAGATGATAGGGGTAAAATACAGTTTTTGAGATATATCTCTGAGACTGAAGCATTAAGAGTAAATCTGAGAAGGATAAATATGTTTACCAGGGTTAGATCTATCTGCACTGTCATTTTCAGACGAATCAGACAACCTGTTGTTCGGTTGCTGCCGAAACAGTAATTTTAAGCAAATTTTGCAGTTTCTGGTTATTATCTTGAACATTATTGTAACTGGTATCATGACCAAAACTTTCAATTGTCCCTTTAAGGAATTATTGCTCTTTATAATAAACTTTTAACAAGTTGTCGTAAATCTTTGTTAACTTTTACAATAATCATCTCCAAAATTAGATTAATTCAACCAAACTTGGCCACAATCATCATTAGGGTATCTAGTTTAAAAAATGTGTCCAATAATCCAGCATAACAACCAACATGGTCGAGATGGCTAAAAATAGATCATAGGAGTAAAATGCAGTTTTTTTTAAGGAATAACTGTAATACTTTTTCTGTCTATGAAGAAATAAAATAAACAATATGGTGCACACTAAATAACCCGCGTAGCAGGTTATTTTAAAGTGTGCCCCATATTTTTATGATTTTTCCGAAAAGACAGATAACATATGACATTTATTTCTTATAATTTAATATTCTTAATTCCATTTTAAACCGGAGTAAACCATGCAAAAACGTTGATGACGTCACAGTCACATGCCTTAATTATGTCGATGAGCTGATAAACAAAACAACGTCATCCAATCAGAAGACGCGTTACATCCAAAATTAAATTATTGGCTTATATCTTTGAAACTTAAGCATTAAGAGTAAATCTGATACTGAGTACAAATGTACATCAAGTTAAGATCTATATTTTATGAAATTTGCAGACGAATCAGACATCCTGTTGTTGGGTTGGTTCCCCTGAATTGATTATTTTAAGTAAATTTAGCAGTTTTTGGTTATTATCTTGAATATTATTATAGATAGAGATAAACTGAAATCAGCGAAAATGTCCAGCAAAGAAAGATATACAAATACATAAACATAACCTAAATTGTCTATTGACCCCTTAAGGAGTTATTGCCCTTAAAAGTACATTTTTTTACATTTTTTTCTTATATTTTTATTATCATTTTCAAAAATCTTCTTCACTGAAACTACTGAGACGTCAACCAAACTTATCACAATTATCATTAGGGTAATTTGTTACCACAAATGTACTCGATGACCCAGCCTGCCAACCACCATGGCCGACATGGCTAAAAATAAAACATAGGGGTAAAATGCAGTTTTTGGACTATATCCCTGAACCTAAAGCAAAAGTATATTTAATTGTTGCATAATTTCATGCATCAATTGTGAACAAAAATATCAGGTGAGCGATCGACACAGGCTCCATGAAGCTATCCGTTTTTAGAACATTATATAACTGCGTAGAATATCACATGTTATCTATTAGATATTTCTAGCGAAACGTTTTAACTTTATCATTGTGGTTGGCGAATATTCACAAAATATGTAATTCTACAGAACATACTTAAAATCTGACTATTTATGTTATGGGAAGGGATTTTAAACCAATTTCGCCGCAAACTAAAGAATGTATGTTCAGGTAAGAAAAAAGTTACTTTACTTGAAAATTCATCACCATAATTAATACGTCTCCCTATACATCAAACGTATTGTAAAATATTATCACAGCAATTCGCTGTTTCAGAATATAATACATCCTGTGTAATATTTTCAAAAATGTACATGAAAACGTCGTGATTGGTTAAAAATGTCAAAAACAATGGAAATTCATTCCATGACGTTATTTTCATTTTGGGGTACGAACAATGAAATTACCCATGATTCTTTAGATCCTGAATAGGCGATTTATTCTTTTGTTTAGGCCGAACTAAACTCATCATATATATCGGTTTGAATTGTTGTATTTGCGTCAGACAAGCTTTTCTTGATGTATCCTGTTATAATCCACTGATTACCCAGGTTAGTAATCAGCTGCTGGTATATATGTATATATTATAATAATATGTACAAACTTCTTGAAATACAATTTTACAACATTTTAATTCATTATGTTTTATTCTATCAACCGTCTAAACTTCTTTTTAGTGACTTCAGTAATAGATTAAATTTCATTGGTCTGTTTTCGTTATATCTTTTAATGTATTCTTGAACAAATATTTGATAAGCATGTATATTTGTTAATTTCTAATTAGATATATAATATGATTTGTTTATAGAAAAACCTAAAATTTTAAGGAAATAATTCAGAACAAAATAATTTTTGTCAAACATTTTATATCAAAAGACTAATTGCTTTAACGATACCCTAAACTTTAAATTTGATTTTATCATTAACTCATAAATACTTTTCTAAAAAGTTTCTAAAAATCGACAAGAAATAAAAAGAGGTGGTTACAATCTTCTTCTTTATATACATTTCATAGACCGTCATTCGTCTGTTTTCATTTAAACAATAAGTGGTTTGTTGGTAATATGAATTGTACAAGTTTCCATCTATATTTCTAACTTATTTTCTTCTAAATAATGAAACATGAAAACATATAGTTGGTTAATGCTAAGGTTCTCATTAATTTATTCATTTGTAAAATACGCATCCATTTGCTAACACCAATTGGTGGTTCAGTTTTATCTTTACAAATTGACTTATACAATATATTTGTTGAAAAGCTTGAAGCCTCAATGTAATTGCCTTTCAAGATTAGTTACTGTCTAGGAATATTTACAATACCTTTCATAGAACTTTCAGACTTTAACATCTGAAGCCAGTCTTTTGGGATGGCTTTTAATAAAAATATTTACTTCTGTTATCAAATTATTCTTGCAGTCTATTTTTTGCAAAATAAAATGTTGAGACATATTACCAGTGTCGTATATAATATCATTGACAAATATCAAGTTACTCCTAATCCAATTTTCAAAATCAATTGTTTTATTTTTAAAATTAACAAATTACCTGTTTCCTTACTTCCGTGAAGTTGATAGGGGTTTATGTCTGTCCACCTCCTGATATTACCTAACATTTAAATACTTCTCTATAAAATTCAGGGATATGTTTGATATTTTCTAGAATTTTCTTCTTTTCAAAATTCATCTTTACAACCAAGATGCTTTTAGAGACATACAATAACTTTGTATGTCTATCATTTGTGTGACTTTATCATGGTTTTTCTTTTAATATTTATCTGTTTTACCATCCAATATACATGTATTCATAACATTTACTTTCTCCATCTTTTCTAAATTTCCCCGGAACTGTACAGGCATGTTATATTTGTTATTCTCATCGGATTATGTCAAATGTCTAATCGTTTGTAGTTGTAAATCTTATTTTTTTTCTGTTCTATTAATCACCTAGTTCATTTAAAAGATTTTATTTTGGTTTAACTTTTGTACGATGTATTTGTTTACAGTTTGATTTAGAAGAAATTCCGACATAGCTAGATATTACAATTATCTAATTACTACCACACTTTTATATCAATAATTTTTGTAATTTTCATTATCATTATTACATGTTATATCAGTATTACAAACCTTATTTTGAAAACTATCCTATTTTTGTAAATTTTTAGAAATTTAAATGTGACGTCACTTGTGTGCATTGATCTCTTCGGCTAACATATACGTTGTTCGGATGTGCCTTTTCTATATGCTGATTTATATTGTTTAAGTATTCGTTTGTATAATAAGAAGGATTGGAATCTCGTGGTTTACCATGTTCTATTACGCAGCGAGAACTCGCTAATCGTCACTACTACTTGTAACTTTCGATAAAAATCCTTCACTATTACATATTTTATATGTAACGAGTGGTGATATTTTAATAACGTCTCTGTCTTGTTCGTTTAAGTCAGAAATCGTATAATTTCATTCATATGATATTACAATTTGATTTGAATTGAATTGAATATTATATTACAATTTGAATTGAATTGAATTGAATTGATAAAAGAAAAAATATATAAAATATTGAAAACAAGATAGTCAATAGATGTGGTATTGTTGCAAGTGGGCAATATTCTGGTCAGACCAAAGGTAAATTTTTGACGTTAACATATACGTTTTTAACTTATGATTCTATGAAGTGTTAAATTGTTGAAAGCCATAAACCTAAAAAAGTTAAGTTTTCTTGGCAAATTAAAAAAAAAGGATAACATCTCAGCACAGATCAAACAAAAAACCTGCCAAACTTGTTTTACTATTGACAATTAGGACTTAAATCAAACCAAACAAACATGCCTACTTTAATCATACAAAGGATCATATATACTTTGTTGATTAGATAACACATTCAGGAAGGTATGGTTCGTACGAGTTGAGAGATAAAAAAAAAATGTTAAAAATCATGTTTTTTTGTTGCTTTTTTTATATTACGCTGTACCTGTATCTATGTAGTTTACCAGCTCTAACAATTAATTACATAATCATTGCAAGAGAATTCAAAAAGGTGCTCGTTATGTTTAATTTTAAGCGAGATTATCGGTATATAATTACTTAGATATAATTTTCATATACTTTGCCAAAAAAAATAAAAATAAAAAAAATACTGATCTCCGAGGAAAATTCAATCGGAAAGTCTATAATCACATGGCAAAACCAAATGACAAAACACATCAAAAACGAATGGACAGCAACTGTCATATTCCGGAATTGGTACAGGCATCTGGTTTTATAGCGCTAAACCTCTCACTTGTACGACAGTCTCATCAAATTCCGTTATATTTACAACGATACGTGAACAAAACAGACATATTAAATAAAATAGTCAAAATAAGGGTACAGCTGTCATCACTGTTTAACTATTTTAAAAGAATCAATTTTACAAAAAAGCACAAAAGCCAAAATGAAGATTTCACTTTGATTTTTCAAAACTGATATAATAAAAGGCTTGTGTCACCGTGCTTTTTTATGCTCCAACTAAAAAGTCGAACAAAATTGCACAAGTTTGCATAGATTGTTCATAAAAAACATATGTTAGAAAATACAAAGAAATCTTTGAGATAGAACTTTGAAATAAAATATTTGAAGATAGGCTTTGTTATATGCATTAGGAGAATGAAAATAAAGAATGGTGTCACCGAACTTGTTTTCTTGCTACAATTAAAATTTCGCTATCATTCCAGTATACAACTTTTACTATAAGAGTTATCCCCCTTAAATGGCTAACAAAAAAATAAAACTCGCCCTAAAACACAAATATTTGGTATTTCTTTAAACAGTTTGGATAATGCAACAAATCATTTATTTTTCTTTATACAAATAAAGTCTTATATATATATTCATAAATTGAAAATCTGCCTTAAAATTTGCATTTTATTTGATATATTATCTTAAGGCTATTTTTCAGGTATAACACATTCATTCCTTTTACAAACAATAAACATTCAATTTGTAAGACTTATTTATTCATTCATTTTACAAACAAAATAAACATTTAATATGTAAAAGTTATACATTCATTCCTTTTACAAACGAAATAAACATTTAATATGTAACAGTCATATTTTCCTTCATTTAACAAACAAAAAAAATTATATAATATGTAAGAGTTATATTTTCATTAATTTTACAAACAATAAACATTTAGTATGTAAGAGTTATATTTTCATACCTTTTGCAAACAAAATAAACATTTAATGCGTAAAAGTTTAAAACTATATGTATACTTGTGGTACACAATACAAGAAGCTTATTACAGGTATGTTGACAGATACGGTTGAATAATTTGTGTTCAATATTTGTATTATTCTCTAGTATCTGGATTTGTCATGATAAAAGAATGGTCATTTTCTAGAAAGGTCAGTTTATATTAACAATATTGGTTTGTAAGGACGATAAAAAAACGGACAATTCACATATATATTATTCATTAGAATTGGTACTTCAAAATTGATTGAATTAATTTCAAGAGGAAAATCATACTTTTTATTTTAGTGTTGTACATGTTGTTCATTTGTTTGAATAAAAGGGAAAATATTCAAATTTTTAGAAAAAGTCAATACATGTTGTAGGGTTACCATGGAAACAAATCTTCAAGCAATCCAAAGGACAATAATTGACATTAAGGACTTATAAATTTTTAACTTATGATTTAATAATGTTTCTTGAAATTTAGAAATTTGAATTTCATGACAAATGAAAACAGGATATAATTTCATCTCAGCACAGATAAACAAAAACCTGTAGAAATTGTGGATTAATACCACATATAACATACATTACCACATCTTTACTTTTTCTTCTATTCGTATTGACTGATGATTTCCGGAATATGGAGTTATGAATAAATATTGTATCGATTGAGCAACAAATTAAAAGAAAGGTATAGTCTGTATAAAAAAAGAATGTTAAAATCATGTGTTTTAATTTCGGTTTTCATTTTATGATATCAAAAAATTAACGGTACCATGATACACCTTCATCTATATAGTGTATCGTCTCCGACAATAATTGTCATAATTATTTCTAAGATAAAAAAAAAAGATGTTTATTAGGTTTAATCTGGGACGACTATTGCATATATGTATTATAGCGTATTATAGTGGTCTCAATGTTTGAGATTTAATCTTCAGTAAATATAATCAAGGTAAATAAAAGGTTTGGGCGAGAATTCTTTGACCGTGAGAGTAAATGGTCAGGTATTGTATTCATGATTATATCATCTTGGTCAAACGATTGTATGTTCTTATTAAATACAAACAAAACAAACATAAATAATTTATGAAGAAAAGCTCATTATTTGGATATCATCTTTTCCCTACAGCAAAGAAAGATTATTTTATAACAAATAAAACGCAAATGTCCAATTTGCTGCAATTTGATAATCAGAACCAATGTTTATATAATTATATATAATTATATGGCATAACAATCCATTAGAAAAACAAATATCTTCTAAGGTAAATATTGCAGTAGATATAATCATTTAATTTTAGAAAAACCCTTATGACAGCACTATCGTCTAATATCTTGCCGTTTAAGGTCAATATTACATAAGATATAATCATTTGATATGAGAAAACAAAAATGACGGCACTATCGTCTATTATCTCGTTTAATTGTATCATATATGTTACTAGTATATTTTAAAGATTTAACAGATTTCAGTTTTTAAAATCAATGCTCAATATGTGACACATCCAAAAACGATCTTTATTATGTATATATGTCTTTTGTTTTGAAAAAAAGATATGATGATTTATAATTTAAAGAAACTTTGTCACAGCATTAAAAACTAGCACTTGGTAATCTATTGAAAAATAGGGAAATCGTGACGAGTTGGGAAATTCGCGATTAGTTGAAATCTTGAACAGACATGACACAATAATTGAAGATCAAGACTACTTGTGGAAGAAAAAAAAAAAAAGAAAGGAGGACAAGGAATTCAAAACCATAGTATTGAGCCCCTATGAATCAAGAAATTTAAGTGTAAACTTTTCAAACTGTTCCGAGGAATATAATTCAAATCAGGGTAAGGATTTTTATTAATTTTCTGATTATTGTAAGCTCACTAAATAAAGGCAACATTAGTATACCGGTGTTCAAAATTCATAAATTGATTCAGAGAAAACATATTCGTCTTACAAACTAAAACCAATTAAGTGAAACACCTCAACTATAAGTGCTTTTCAACAGAAGTCAAAAACAAAGTGACTATGCGATACCATGCCACACACTAAAAACGAACAAATGAAAACTAACAGTTTACAAGACACAATATAAAAAACTAAGACTGAGCAACACCAAAGCCACCAGATTCCGAGATTGATCTCAAATACTCGGGTGTTCAAAAATCAACAAGACACTGAATAGAATAAACAAAATTTAGCGAAAAGGTCGACTAAGAATTGTAAAGAATTTAAATCAAATAATATGTAATAACATATAGCGAATTCGATTTTTTAAACATTTATGCATTTTCAAGTAAATATCTAATAATTCTTTCGTGGATTTATAAGAGGGGCCAAATCAATAGATTCTAACACTCCTGATGGTAGCAGGTGTAACACTTAAATTTAATGCACCCGTCACACACGTCAGAGGTTAAGCTTGCTATTAATGCAGGTCCTATCCACCATTTTCTTTTTCAAGAAAATAAAATTGAGAATGGAAATAGGGAATGTGCCAAAGAGACAACAACCCGACCATAGAAAAAAAAAAACAACAGCAGAAGGTCACCAACAGGTCTTCAATGTAGCGAAAAATTCCAGCACCCTAGTATTAATTACCCGAAAAAGATAGGGTATATCAGGGTAGGACTGATGGCTAACTAAATAGTAGAATGGGGCTGAATATTGAAACTACTTTTTGATAAATATTCCTAAAGTAATGAACTAGAGCAGTTCTCGCTCGGACACTCCATAATCTAGTATATTATAAGAGCATAAACCTGAAGCACGGGGAGGCATGCCTTTACCAAGTCAGGAATATGATAGTAGTTAACCATTCGTTTGATTTTTTCCATTTTTAATTTTCCTCTGCGTTCGATATTTTTTTAAGTCTTCCACCGTGAAAATTTATGCAAATTAATGTTTTTATTTGATTAATGTTATACCTCTTAGTAACATGTGTTCAATGTAAGTAATGAATATGTATTATCCTGGTAATTAACTATTGACACAAAGATGTTAATCGTCTTTTTGGTACCTTAATAGTATTATGCAAATGTTAAAATCAAATTAGGTGTCTCGTTGTAAACTATACACATGGGAAAATTTAATTGTTATATTTCCGCGTTTGTGACCTTCAATTGAATATAAGACGTTAATAGCATTTAGATATTGTTGTCCTCCTTCTATATATTCACACATTACGAAGGTTCATTCATTTTACAAACAATTAACATTAAATCAGTTCATGTTAAACGTTGGTTATATAAGCAGCTTAAACGTTTATTGATAATAACTATTGAAAACTTGTGTTCAGTTATTATAGAAGAACATACCTTGTGCTGTATTGTTAGAAGGACGTCCGATCTTAACTAAGGTAATTTATGTTTTGCACAAATGGCATAACTAATTGAAAACTGTGGTAAAATTAAGGTTACCACTGATTGTGTTTTTGTTTTAAATTCTCTGACATATCTATTGTTTGACAAAAGTTATAAACATTGTAAATTAATTATTTTATATGACAAAAAAAAATGATATTTCATTTAGTCTGAAGCACGCTTATGAAAAAATGAGCTTTCGGATCATCCATCGACCAGATGTGTATAACGGAC
Organism: Mytilus edulis; assembly: GCF_963676685.1. Lineage (NCBI taxonomy): Eukaryota > Metazoa > Mollusca > Bivalvia > Mytilida > Mytilidae > Mytilus > Mytilus edulis. Next base: position 59,373,100 of record NC_092355.1, on the reverse strand, counting down.
AACACAAATGATCGCTTGAAAAATCTCTTGAAATTTATGGTTTTGCTTTATTTATTTGTCAACCCGAAACAGTTGTAAATGATGACAAGTTTATCTCATTACAAATACCGTTGCATTATTCCCCCTAGTAATCCTCATACAAATGCATTTTTGGGCGATTGGTGGTTTCCAATGAACTCTCAACAAAGACTAGAAAATTTGCAATAAATGCAAATATTAGACCAAACATCTACTCTATATACGTTTAGTATACATGTATGCTACGTGTACGCATCTTTAGCGGATAGTTAGCACACTGTATCGGGACAGATTCAATGCAATCATTTCATACTCAGTTCCTTATCGTAGCCGCGACGGGACTTACTGCCAGAAAGTTAACCTTCCCTTAAACAATAATTAATACAATGCAATAAGACATACGAACACACCCGCTCATCTTAAAATTATAAAACGTGCATAATATTTATTTTGAATGGTTTAAGTCATACACTGGATAAAATGAGATAGAGTCATAAAATCCTTAATAGGGTCTGCATCCTGTAATATTGTATTCACATTACTGACCTTGAATGCCAAACAAAAAGGTGGAACAGGGTCGGATATTGACAGGATATAACCGTGTGAGAACATTTTGCACACGGAATAAGCTTCTTCCAACATTAATGATATACATCTTATGTTAGAATGAAAAAATGCGACATTTTGATTCGTTTGCTGCTGTGAGGCATACATATCATATTAAACTACTTTAATGCAATACTATTTTAATAGGTTTAAAAGTAAATGTTAAACAAAAATGTCCATAAATTGACAAGAGGATAATTTATCATCTTGATGATAACCTATTGACACAAATAGATGGTCCGCTTTTATGTAATTTTGATTGTATAATGCAATTGTTCGATTCAAAATAGTAATACTTTGATTTGTTAACCATGCAGACACCATCCATAAATGAAGATCAAGGATCAAATAACATCAATGAAAATTATAATAAAATGTTTATGGAATAGTTTAAATCATACAATGGATAAAATAAGTTTGAATGATAAAATTCTTAATATGGTCTGTATCCTGTAATATAATACCCAAATTATTATTTACTGCGTGACTGAATGTTACAAAAGGGTGGAACAAGGTAGTTTATCTATGGGATATTAACGTTTGTGAACATTTTCAAATGGAATTATTTCCTGCCAACACTAAAGGTATACAGCGTATGTGAGAATAAAATACAATGACACTTTTTGCTTCGTTTGCTGTGAGACAGCCATGTTTTAAATAACTATTTTAATGCAACACAATGTTTATCGGTTTAAATGTAAACGTTAACTAAAATGTCCATAAATTGATACTATGATAATTTATCATCTTAAAGATTAGCTGTTGACACAAAGATATGGCTCGCCTTTAAATGACTGTGATCTTATGATGCATATGTTCAAATCAAAATAATAATACTTTGAATTGTCAACAATTCAGACATGAACCATGATTGAAGATTTAGGGTCGAATAATCTGCATGAAAATGAAAATACAAGTACATACTAAATTGCACTGGCTAGTCATAATTGAGCAATAATTGATTGACTCCGGCACTGGCACCAGAAACAAAGCGCATCAGTCTTGACTTTAAGATTTTGCAAAAACTAGATACACATAGCAAAACTAGAACTATTTGTTCTCTATCTAAAATTTACTCCCTGGTATCTATGATGAGTGTATAAAAACGATGTCTTATATCTATAAGTTCTCAATTTTTTTTTATATATTAAGTAAGTTTTTAAGAAAGGATATTGAATCATACTTCTACAACACATTTTGAATAAATTAATTGCAACGTATCGAAAAGACCGATGTTATTAATATGATTATACCATATTTGTCAGATGTAACTTCTTTTATTAGTAAGGACATTTTCATTTATTGATTTCAAATGCATGTCAACCTCAATAAATTGAGGTTATTTATACGGTGTTTTCTTTGATATGCTAGAAGTTCCATTTTGTGTTGCCTTTCAAATTGTAAATGGTCGAAAAAGCATAAGCTGCTGATTTAGTATTGTAAAGCTTGTCTTGGAATAGTATTTTCATGGTGGCATAATCTAAATGAAATGTACATCTCATGATCACGCTTCGCGTACACGAATAGGACATGCTCCGGTACACAGTCTGTTTTAAAAAAAACTTTCAAAATCCTTCGATTGTGTCGACATGGTACACACCTTAATAAACTTGAAGGCTACATTTAATGGGCTGATTTGATAATTGCCCGTTTCGGAATCTAAATAACCATGGGTTTTGTCATTGTTCGTACCCCAAAACGAAAATAACGACACGTCATTGGTTGACATTCTATTGTTTATGACATTTTTAACCAATCACGACGTCTTGTTGCACACTTTTTAAATATTAACCAGGATGAATGAAGTTCTGAATCGTAGAATTGCAAGAACAGAAAGTGTTTTGTATTCTTATCCGGTTTATTCCATGTCAGGGATATTGTATTGATGTTTCATATTCCTTGCTTAAGGTGTAATACCATCAAATCATAGTACGTCACACCCGGTTGCATACGAAAAATGGTCGAAAAATATTCCCTGGTATTTAACAGTTGCAGGAAATTAATTCTGCATTTCAATGCAGTAAAATATATATTGTAAGGAATATATTATATGTTTCAAAGCACCATTATTGTATATTTGATGTTCTTTAGAATATTTTAGAAACTTAAGTTATATGATAACTAAAACTTGGACACATGCAAATAAGAGGTGAACATTTGAATCGTTAAATTTCAATGATAGTTATTATCTGATATACAATGAAATGTGATATGCAATTTTATCTGTAGTACAAGGGTTTTGCTCATTGTTGAAGGCCTTAAGGTGACCTATAGTTCTTGATTTCTGTGTTAATTTGGTCTCATGTGGAGAGTTGTCTCATTGGCAATCATACCACATTTTTTTTATAGGATACAGTTCTACTCATGCCTAGAAATTTTTAAACAGAAATAAATTCTGCACATTTTTTTTTTAGAAAAGTCAAAATTTGGCAAAGACTAATAGGCGAAAACAATGGTGGTATAACACCTAAGTCCTTAGTTTTTTATGTTGTGTGTTGTGTACTATTTTTTGTTTGCCTTTTTTTTTTAGCCATTTTAGACAAAACGCGCGTCTAGAGTACACACTTTTAATCTTGGTATCTATTATGAGTTCATTTACTCTTGTTCTTGCACCGTTCTTTGTCGGAAAATTGTTTCATTGTGGTCAACCCTCGATCAACCATACGACATCTGGTTATCAATTTATGTAGTTATGATTTTATGACCTCAATTGAATTATTAAACGTAAATTGAAGTTTTGGCCTCATTTACTACATACACATTAGAGGTTAATTCCGTTTACAAACAATAAAAATTTAATAGGATTGATATTTGAACTTTATGTTTAAAGTAGGTGATGAAAGCAGCTTACACGTTTATTGATTATAACTGTTAAAATTTGCCTTCAGTTATTGTAATGCAAACTACTTTGTGCTTCCTTGTTAGACGGACGACCGATCTTAACAACGGTAAGTTGTGATTTGCATTAAGGTTTTAATTATTTCTTGACAGTTATAGGTTTTTGTATTTACAAGTCATACTATGTATCCGAGCAAACACTTATTTTTTTTGATGTGTATGCTATGTTTATAAAGGAGCTACGAAGGTTTATGAATGAGAACAAAACAGTATCTCAAAATATATTTTCATAAATTTAAACAGATTGATATCATTGTTGGAAAAAAATGTTTATATTTTATTATATTCTGTGTATTTTTCTGGATACTCAGAAAGTATTTCACGGGGATATTTTATTGAAGCTTGAACAGTGAAGTAAAGTTGTAATAAACAATTTGAAAAATAAAGGATATTTATTTGTAAAATAAAAGTTGTGATTTGAACGTAAAAAAATATAAAAATAAGAAAATGTGGTATTAAGGCAAACGAGAAAGCTCTCCACAAGAGACCATATGACATAGAAGCTAACAGCCAGAGTAAACTCAAGTTAACCACTGATTGTACGTGTTTGTTTTTAATTCTTTGACATGGGTTTTGGTTGTTGAAAGTTAGAATTATGGTACTGTTCCCTAGTCTAGCCACTAACAACTAGAAAGTTAACATTCCCTTTAACATGAATTTATTCAATGCAATTAATTATACGAACGCACCCGCTCACCTCAATTGCTAATCTTTAAATAGTAGGACGTGCAGAATATTCATTTTGGAATAGTTATATTTATATGAATTAAAACAAATTGAATCATTAAAATTCTTTACAGGGCTTGCATCCTGTAATATAATATTCCAATTACTGAACGTGAATGTTAAAAAGGGTGGAAAAAGGTCGGGTATTGATGGGATATAAACGTTAATGATCATTTAATAAGGAATAATTATCTACCAATTATAATAATTATAATGTATGTGAGAATCACCAAAATCAGCAAAATCCTTGGCCTGTTTCTTGTTTAATAATATCCACATTACTGTCCACGAATGATAAAAATGGCGTAACAAGGCCGGGTATTGACGGAATATAAACGGTGGCGAACATTTTCACAAGGAATCATTTTCTACAATTAATAATATTATTCTATAAATGTGACAATGAAAGAATTACATGTTACCTCTCCTGTCTCCTGTCCTGGTATTCATATATGTGAGATAGCTCTGACATCTGTAGGTAGAGGTAAGACTTATCTTATACAACACCACCTAACGGGTTTAAGTGTGAACGTAAAGAAATGTACATTGATGATTGTATCTTTCAAAAACTGGCAAAATCTGTTTAAGTAAATCATTAATGATTTATCAAGACATATCTGCACATATAACAAGACAAATTAGTCGTACACGAATGCATTGTCTTGGTATATAGTTTTAGCGTTTCATTATGATAAATCTGCTATACTTGGTGTGAACTTATGTTAAAAACACAATTGTTCCTGTAATCGTTTTATATATTTATTTGCAATACAAGAAATAAGAAATATCATAACATTAAAAACACAATTGTAAAGTGTAAAACTTATATTGATGTTCCCGTAATTTTTTTTAGATATTTATTTGCAATACAAGAAATAAGAAATATCATAACATATTGAAAACACAATTGTAAAGTGTTAAACTTATATTGATGTTCCCGTAACCTTTTTAGATGTTTGTTTGCAATATAAGACATAAGAAATATCATAACATATTGAAAACACAATTGTCAAGTGTAAAACGTTTATTGATGTTTACCCGTAACCTTTGTAGATATTTATTTGCAACATAAGAAATAAGAAATATTATAACTAAAAAATATTGAAAACACCATTGTTAAGTTTAAAACTTATATTGATGTTCCCGTAACTGTTTTAGATATTTGTTTGCAATACGAGAAATAAGAAATATTTAAACCATGATAAACCTTGAAAGTGTATTATGTAGTTCAGGATATAATAAGAATTTGATTCGACTGTCATATAAGTAAGAGGTTTAGCGCTATAAAACCAGGTTTAATCCACCATTTTCTACATTTGAAAATACCTGTACCAAGTCAGGAACATGACAGTTGTTGTCCATTCGTTTGATGTGTTTTGTCCTTTGATTTTGACATTTGATTAGGGACTTTATGATTGATTTTTTCTCAGAGTTCAGTATTTTTGTGATATTACTTTTTTATAGAATGTTGCTAATTTTTTGTTAATATTAACTTTTCTAATAAAGAGGTGTCTCCAACGAGAAAGATAAACATAAGCACTTCTTGCTTGTTTCTGAATCCTAATTGTGAATGTGTTGATATTCATATTTTTGTATTATTCATAATAAAACATTGCTTACACCAAAGTAAGTTCTTATTCAATACTTTGATATTTACATATTAGGTGATAACGAGAAAAATAAGTCGGACCATTTTTATTTCAAATATTGCATTGGTATTAAAAATGTTATATGTTCTAAGGCAAAAACTTTTAAGAAACCGGAAATGTCATTTGAATGTATCTGAAGAACAGGTATAAACCACAAGCTATTATAGAACCATGTATGGTTCTGATATGTAAAATACACATTGCAAACACGACCACATTAGTCACATGAATGATTATTTCTTGAGTTACAGTGGAGGATTCAGGGGGGGGGAAGGGGTTCCGGGGTTGGAACCCCCTTTTTTTTAGTCGATCAATGCATTTGAATGGGGACATATAGTTGGACCCCCCCTTTTGTCCTGGGTTGGGACCCCCCCTTTTTAAAATGGCTGGATCCGCCACTGAGTTATTAATCGGATTCATCGATCATATATGTAAATAATGGCACAAGTAGTATACCTCTGTTCAAAAGTCATAAATCGATTTATAGAAAACAAATCAGTTACAATCTAATTATTTATAAAAGGTACCAGGATTATAACCCAATACGCCAGACACGCGCGTTTCGCCCCAAAAAGACTTATCAGTATCGAGGGAAAACTATCAACTATTATAAGAAAACAACAGAACAATAGAGGCACTGAAGTGCAAAATAAAATGCCATATTCCACTCGTGAAACGTACAGATCAATTTAAGAAATATAGGGGGTTGAATTTTGTTTTATGACTCGCTAAACCTCGTGGTTAATGACAATGTTAAAAAAATACTACTAAAAGGAGTTGTTAGCTTAAGAAAATAATTCTCTCTTGCATCAGTACATTTTTCATAGCTAGTCAAACCTTGTGCTTAATGGTAATATAACAAATATTGTTAAAAGGACAACAATACATAACAGTACAAATTAATGTAAGAACACTCCTTTTTGAAATAGACAGAGCAAACACAACCACTTAAGTCCCATGAAGGACTTGTTTGCTTAAGTTATTAGTGAGATGCATCCATCATGTATGTAAATAAGAAATCGTAAGCACGACCACTTTCCCATCAATAAGTATGTGATTGATAATCAGATGGCATTTTTGTGTTAATCAAGAACAAACTACAAACTGGTAGTTATGAGAGCCCATCATTATACGCCTACAAGTTGTCTTAATAGTGTGTTCTGGAGTATGAGGGTAATGGTTTTTAAAGTATTATCTTTTAAATCGGGATCAAAATTTTAAAAATGAATAGATATTTTGATAATGTAATTGCACATCCTGAATATCAAATATTTCAAAGTCATCCTTATCTTGTATGAAGGTGTTTGCTTTTGTATTTCTCATTATGTTTATAGCAATTTATCGTTGCATTTGCATTTTATGTGACTTTTATTTAATAAAATGTTACCAATTTTATTGTCTTTTCATTATTGAATTCAACAAAGAAACTTTACTATAACTAAACGTTTACTATGGCCTAAATTAAAATTCCATTTTGAAAAAAAAAATGTTGTTTCATTAGTTAAATCAGAAACTAAACCTGCTAATGAAATTCTTCTTTATCAAAGAGCTTACGCAATTGAGAACGATTAGATTACATTTCTTTGTGCGTTTTTAATTGTGTTTTATGTTGGTTCTTCTTATTTGTGTGTATTGTCATGTTTATAAGCTCATTATTGATACAAGGCTTTTTAACATTGTGTATTTGACACGCGCTGTTTTTCTAAACAAGACTGACCAGTGACGCTCGAATGAATAAAGTTAAACTAGAAATTAAAATAAAGTACGTCTAGAAGTGAATGGACTTACGCAGTTTATATATCTCAACTTGTACGATTCGCTCGTGTATGTAACAATGTTTTAGATTTTAACGAGAGAAATTTATGTATTACTGAAAAATTATTACACCAGGGTTTTCGATATCACAAACTAGTCAAAACATTTACTAAATTTTATCATCGGTATAAAGACATCATTCGTAAATATAGCTCAACATGCAGACTTCTAATACGTTCAGGTATTTCACATTCAATTTTTTTATGGAAATATTCTTTATAAAGCACAAAGGTGTCAGTATTCACCTCAGAAACTTACAAAACCTTTAAATAGACTTATTAAGAAGGGATATAATTACGATACTGTTGTCAAGTCATTAAAGATTGCATATTTTGGCGTTAATATTGAGTCACTGATAAGGTCTTTGCATCGGAACTAAACACATTTATTCTAAAAACAGTTGTTAGCATGACACGGATTATGTTCTTCTCATATATGTTATGATGGTATGATACTAAACCCCTAACGGGAAGGATTGTGCCTGATGTTCATATGATGAAATCATAATCTTTCAGTCAGTTTAATTGAAGTCTGGAGCTGGCATGTCAGTTAACTGCTAGTAGTCTGTTGTTATTTATGTATTATTGTCATTTTGTTTATTTACTTTGGTTACAACATCTGACATCAGACTCGGACTTCTCTTGAACTGAATTTTAATGTGCGTATTGTTATGCGTTTACTTTTCTACATTGGTTAGAGGTATAGGGGGAGGGTTGAGATCACAAACATGTTTAACCCCGCCGCATTTTTGCGCCTGTCCCAAGTCAGGAGCCTCTGGCCTTTGTTAGTCTTGTATTATTTTAATTTTAGTTTCTTGTGTACAATTTGGAAATTAGTATGACGTTCATTATCACTGGACTAGTATATATTTGTTTAGGGGCCAGCTGAAGGACGCCTCCGGGTGCGGGAATTTCTCCCTACATTGAAGACCTGTTGGTGTCCTTCTGCTGTTGTTTTTTATTTGGTCGGGTTGTTGTCTCTTTGACACATTCCCCATTTCCATTCTCAATTTTATTAGTATTATAATAATCTTTGACGGTGAAAAAAAACCAAATTAAGACAAGAAGTGAAAGGTTTTTTTTTGTACTTTTAAAGAACATCTTCACAAAAATTATTCATTTTAATTTGAAAATTAGTATAATACAAACATGACAAATACATTCTATATGCAAACTAGTCAACCCCAAATTGTGTAAATTCTGAACCGTCCTTTGAGCATGTTTCTTGTAAAGATTTCATGTTATCTCCCTCATGTAATTTACGCTATATAATTTCGTTACATACTTCGCTCTATAAGAAAATCTTGAACGAAATCTAACCCATCTTATGCTAATTTTATTATTGATGAAATACTTCGATTATGTAATCAAAATGCAACTTTTGACAAAACGTTAAACCAGGAAGTATAAATTTGAAGAACAGTCTTTTTATTAACGATTTCAAAAAAAATATTTTTAGTCTCTTTACACCTCCTGCATAATGAACACAATACATACGCAAAGCAGACAAATAAATCAAAATTTGTTTTAATTTCACATGAATTTAATGAAAAGACAATTTTCAAAAATACTATTTATTTTTTGGGTAAATTTCATAGTTTGACAGCCATATTGCGTATTTTTACGCTTAAACGATATTTTAATGTATATCTGGACATACATGTATGTGATTAAGATGACGAAAAGTGCACTTTTATGAGAGAAGTTTGATAAAAATTTAAAAAAAAAGACTCTGAACTAAAAAAATTTGTCTATCAGATGGTTTTTTTTCAAAGATTCCTTAACATTTTACAATTTTCAAATAACTACCAACAAAATGTAATTCTATTCAATTAAAAAAAGTTAACATTATGGTTTTCTACTTGGATATACCTTTGGCTTCGTCCATCACTATTGTATGAAAGCCATACAGTGTGTACTGTAATTTTTACATATGGAGCAGGATCTGCATACCCTTTGGGAGCACCTGAGATCACCCCAAGATTTTGGCTGGGTTCGTGCAACACTAGTCTTCAGTTTTCTATGTAGTGTCTTACATACTGATATTTGTCTGTTAGTCTTTTTTATATTTTACCCATGGCGTGGTCAGTTTATTTTTGATCTATGAGTTCCAGAATGTCCCTCTAGTATCTTTCGCCCCTCTTTTGTAGATATAAATGGTTCCTACCGTCGATTACCTTTTTTCCACCGATTATATTTGAATTTATCTAAAATTTAAAACCAATCAATTTGTCAGGTTTTAAACATTTAATATAGTGAATTGAAAGGGTGTGTTATTATATTAAGCCTTTAGTTATTTTGACAAAGATATAACCGTCTGTTTGACAATTTTAAATAGACGATTGTAGGGATAACATACATCCAAATTGTAATTATAGTTGGAGAATAGCAAATACAATGTGAGTTAACCTTTTTTACGTATATATATTCTAACCATAACTAAGAATTAACTTTTAATTTATGTTCATTTCTACATTGAAAAAAATGCATGTGCTTCCACGAGGTATAATTTAATTATTAGGTGTTTAATTTCAAATATAGAATTTAAAAGCAATTGTAGTTGAAAATACGATTTTGTGTTATAAAATTTGCTGTTACAAAAGCTATAAAATTAAGGAATGCATCTCCCTCGTGTAAAGCTCTGATTCCTTGTCCGGCTTTGGTTTTACTTTTTTACTTTTTTTTTTATAGGTCTCCATGCTTTTAATAAGCTTTGGATTTTCAATTATTTTGGCCACGATCATAACTGAAGAGACATTGATTTTCGAAATGCGCATATGGTGCAGCAAAAAATGGTACCGTTTATGTTATTTTTGAATCAGCATTTTGATCCCCTTTTAAGATACAAGTAAATACATAAGGCTCTCCGAAATCATACAGTTGATAAAAGAGGGACGAAAGATACTAAAGGGACAGTCAAACTCATAAATCGAATATAAACTGACAACGCCATGGCTAAAAATGAAAAGGACAAACAGACAAACAATAGTACACATGACACAACATAGAAAACTAAAAAAAACACAACACGAACCCCACCAAAAACTAGGGGTGCTCTCAGGTGCTCCGGAAGGGTAAGCAGATCCTGCTCCACATGTTGCATTATAAAGCTTGATGTCATTTTTATCACTCTTCGATTAAGCTGCTGGTAGTCTAAAAGTATCCGTGAAAATTCCCTTTTCATAAACCACGAAATTGAAGAAAAAAAAAAGTTCAAACGCTCTATGAAAAAAATGACCTGATATGAATTCTGACTATTCTAATGAGTTCTTTTTAGTTGTATAAAATCTTATGTTGCAGTATATTTAAGCACCTCTTGCTTTTAAAAAAGTTTAAAAATAAGCGTTCCTGATAAAGGTATGTCAAGAAAAGCTCTGCTATCGGTATACTACTGCTTGATTTAGTTTGAAAGTCAACACATGAACCCTATTTTGATATATATGTTATACACATATTATATGAATGGGAACTTTAGTATGCAAATGTTGCAAAAAGTTTCAAATGGCATTCGTGATATAATGAAGAGAACTGTAAAACCAATAACACCAACAACGACCGCAGCAGTTATATGACAGTCATTAATCAATAAATACGCATGTTACACAGACACTTGTTGAATTTAGTCCTGTCATGTAATGATGTAATGCAAATGTTATATTTAACATTGCCATAAAAGCGGGAGGTTTGGCTAGCCACAACACCAGGTTCAACCCACCATTTTTTTCTTAAAATGTCCTGTACCAAGTCAGGAAAATGGCCATTTTTATATTATAGTTCGTTTCTGTATGTATTTTAGTGTTGTTTTTCTATATTGTGTCGTTGTTCTCCTCTTATATTTGTTATCCTCAGTTTTAGTTTGTATTTGTTTTTTCCTCAATCGATTTTTGAATTTCAGACACCAGTGCTTCTTATTACTGTCCGTTTGAGTTCTATTTAGTTACTTTTATTATTCTAAATGAAAGTTCAAATTTCATACATGGTAGCTGAATTTATATCCTCAAAAACAACATTCTAATTCAGACATTATTGGCTAAGGATTTTGTCAATAAAATAGTAGAAGAAAGGCGAATGATACGAAAAAGTAAAATAACAAAAGTACAGAAATCTGAAACAATCAACACGGAAAGTCTCATATCAAATGGAAAGATCAAAAGCGTAAACGTATCAACCGAATGGAAATGAACTGTCATATTTCTGACTTGGAACAAACAATTAAAGAGACGCACCCGTTATATTTTTTGACACAACAAAATGATAAATTGAATGAATTGTCATTAAAGACAGCATGCTCATAATTCAAATAATGGTAATTTGAAAGTCAAAGTTACATTAATGGCTACAACATACTTTCAATTGTCAACAATAAAACTTTTCATACAAATCTCTACTCATTAATAAATTAGGTTGTTTTGAATTCGCCGTTTCATAGTCTAATGCATTCTGGGTAACATTTTCCAAAACGTACATCAAAACGTTGTGATTGGTTTAAAACGTTCTAAACAATGAAAATTCAACCAATGACGTAACGTTCTTTTAGTGCACGAACAATGAGATTTCCCATAGTCCTTTCGATTCTGAAAAGGAGAATTGTGAATAGAATATCTGACCTTATGCTGACACGGTCAAATCACTAATCCCATTACCTTTTATTTACCTTGTTACACATTGTTAACATTTTACCTAATGTCCAATTTTAAATGTACTTCAGTAACATCAGGAATATGATAGTTGTTATCCATTCTTTTGATGTGTTTACGCTTTTTTTTTCTGATTAGGGACTTTTTGTTTTGAATTTTACTCGGAGTACGGCATGTTTCTGATTTGACTTTTTGCCATTAATTGTTAGAGTTTTCAATATACATTACATAAATTCACTACGAAAGAAGCAAAATTATATAGAAACATTAATATTTTGTATTTGACGATTTATCAAAGTAAAATAAAAATACACTGCAGATGTAGTTTATTGATTTCTAAAGGTGTCTTATAATAATTAAGTTTTCACAGCTAATTGTCATAATATTGATTGAAATAGAGCAAAATCAAAATATGTTAATTGTGATAAAAAGGGAAAAATTTATTAAATGACTATCAAACTGGAATATGAGGATAGGATACGGGCGATTTTTACGAGAGAAATTTATGTATTACTGAAAAATTATTACACCAGGGTTTTCGATATCACAAACTAGTCTAAACATTTACTAAATTTTATCATCGGTATAAAGACATCATTCGTAAATATAGCTCAACATGCAGACTTCTAATACGTTCAGGTATTTCACATCCAATTTTTTATGGAAATATTCTTTATAAAGCACAAAGATGTCAGTATTCACCTCAGAAACTTACAAAACCTTTGAATAGACTTATTAAGAAGGGATATAATTACGATACTGTTGTCAAGTCATTAAAGATTGCATATTTTGGCGTTAATATTGAGTCACTGATAAGGTCTTTGCATCGGAACTAAACACATTTATTCTAAAAACAGTTGTTGGCATGACACGGGTTATGTTCTTCTCATATATGTTATGATGGTATGATACTAAACCCCTAACGAGAAGGATTGTGCCTGATGTTCATATGATGAAATCATAATCTTTCAGTCAGTTTAATTGAGGTCTGGAGCTGGCATGTCAGTTAACTGCTAGTAGTCTGTTGTTATTTATGTATTATTGTCATTTTGTTTATTTTCTTTGGTTACATCTTCTGACATCAGACTCGGACATCTCTTGAACTGAATTTTAATGTGCGTATTGTTATGCGTTTACTTTTCTACATTGGTTAGAGGTATAGGGGGAGGGTTGAGATCTCACAAACATGTTTAACCCCGCCGCATTTTTGCGCCTGTCCCAAGTCAGGAGCCTCTGGCCTTTGTTAGTCTTGTATTATTTTAATTTTAGTTTCTTGTGTACAATTTGGAAATTAGTATGGCGTTCATTATCACTGGACTAGTATATATATGTTTAGGGGCCAGCTGAAGGACGCCCCCGGGTGCGGGAATTTCTCGCTACATTGAAGACCTGTTGGTGACCTTCTGCTGTTGTTTTTTATTTGGTCGGGTTGTTGTCTCTTTGACACATTCCCCATTTCCATTCTCAATTTTATAGTGTTTATATTGAATTTCTGGGGATGTAAGTCTTTTTTTATTCTTTAAATTATAAGTTAATTCATGTTGGTTAAGGATTGCATTCGATGCAAAATTTAAGATATTTATATTTTTATAATTGATCATATCGTTTGCTTTATTTTCCGCAGGGTAAAACTCGAGTTTTACGGAAATATATATTTCGTTATAAAATCTTTAATATGAATATTATTAAGTCGTCAAAAATGTAATTCCAGTATATCATGACAACTATCAGTTTGAAGCGAATCAATGAAATATTTAAAGGGATACATCCGCTTTTAAGAAAAGGAACCAAAAGACAGGCAGAAAACTGAGAGAAGTTTTGAGTTTTTCATATTTTTTTAGCGGGAGAAACTATTAATTATTTTCCAACACACCATGTGATTAAATGAAGAAATGGTAAAAATGTCGAACTCACGAACGACAGAATGGTTATAATTTGAATAATGTAAATTATCCTTAAATGAACAATTTTTGTGTTTTTAATTTACCATTAAATTTACAGCATTTTCAAACTTACTTATATTGCCATTGTGAAATTAATCTAAAAAAACATTGTCATTCGTTTGAAGTGTGTGTGTTTTTGATTTTGCAATTGCATCAGAAAATTTTCGTTTTAAATTTTCCAAAGAGTTCGGTGTTTTTGTTTTTTAACTTTCAAGACTAATTTAATTTTCTAATATGTACAAAAGTTAGTTCATTTGAAATAACTATTTTTAGAACTCGCAAGATCATGTTAATTTAGTTGATGAAAATGTATTTAATTTTAAAGATATATTTACATCCGGAACATTTTTTTATATAGTCATGTTTTTAGTAATTTTTAAGTAAGCGTAGTCTTGCAATTATTGGTATTTTTTTTTAACATGCATTGATTTTAGTTTCAAAAATTTAATTAGAAATCTTTTCAAATTGTTAGAATTGATTCTGTTTCAGGGCAGATGCTCATTTATAGAAATCCCTTTTTTAACCATAAGATAATCTCATTACTTGTTGAACGCGTATTAAATTGGTTCTTTACAATTACGCTACCTTAAATCCAACAATTCCATTGGTCGAAAGCTCTTACATTGTAACACTATTCTAAAGATTGACTTAAATTTGCTGTAATTATAATCTGTTCACGCCCTTGTTATGCTTATGATGACTGCTGCTAGAACTTATAAACAACGTAGTAATCAAATGAACTTTCCTTTTTTTGTAGGTTGACTCATAGCAACAGAAAATTTATGCAGCTCAAGAGTTAAAAGCAAGATATTTGCAATGAATAAGGAGAAAAACAAAGAAAGAAAAGATTTTTATATCGATTTAAAAGTTGGTCATTATCAATCATATAATGAAGGATTATACAGAAATGAAATAAGAAGAAAATACCTTGATGACTGTAAACATAATGGGGTTAAAGCATTTGATAACCATAGTGACAGGAAAGCCCCGTATAACTGTGTCGTCTGCGACCAAGGATTCTTTCTACGTAATAAATTACGTTTCCACCAGAAAAAGGAGCACTCCTCGAATGTGATATGTAAACGGTGCAATAAAAGCTTTCGAACACTTCATTCATTTCGAATACATTTAAAGATGCATTCCGAAAGTCGCCCTCATACTTGTGAAGTTTGTGACAAATCATTCATTCAGAAGTGTCACCTTCAAGCTCATATGTACTCGCATATTCAGATTAAGTTGTTTCCGTGTTCGTTTTGCCATTCAAAATTTGCAAGTAGGTATTTTCTTAAACTTCATGAAAGAACACACAAGCCATATAAATGCTTAATTTGCGGAAATTGCTATATAGACCATCGAAATTTTTTCAAACACATGATACAACATCTAGACACCAAACCGTATGGTTGTCGTATCTGTGGGAAGGCATTTGGCATGCGCCAACATTTACGACTTCACATGCAGTTTCACAAAAGTAGTACAACAACCTGCAATATATGTTTGAAAACGTTTGACAGTTTTATTAACTACGACAGGCATCTATCAGCACATAAAGTCGAAATCTTCTCATGTAAGAAGTGCGATGCAAAGTTCAATCGTCAAGAATATCTTGAGGCACATATGCCTAGTCATTCTAATAAAAAATGGTATCATTGTATAGACTGTAAGAAGACATTCGAAAGACACTATGATTTTAAGATACATTGTAGGAAACATGCGAGTCAAGCTGCGTTCGAATGTGATATTTGTCTCAAAGCTTTTCAAACACGATTAAGGTTAAGGAAGCACAGACGTTGTCATAACAGAGACTTCCCTTACGTGTGTACGCATTGTGCAAAAGGATTTATGGATTATAAACGTTTTACTTCTCATCTTAAATCTCATTGGATTTAAGGAGGTTCGCTACTCTTTTATTTTTTTTTAAATTGATGATATATAAATAAATGAAAAAAGGAAAGGTCTGTGATCTTGGTTTTGAGATAGACTGTTCATTTATTGAACATTGACAATATCAAACGCTTTACAGGGGGTCTCATTGGGGGTTCTGATCCTGGATCCCGCTTACTGTTTTGTTAGATTCCCGTATCCCGCTTACACTATGTACGTAAGCAAATCTCATTTTTTCGTACATTCTCGTGTCCCGCTAGAGTATGTTTCCCGTTTTCCCGGCACAATAATTTGACTTTCACGTGTCACGCTTACAAAAAATCGTCAATCCAACGTTACGCTGAGACCCCAGATGAGACCACTTTACAATAAAGGCAACAGTAGTATACCGCTGTTCAAAACTCATAAGTCCATGGACAAAAAACAAAATCGGGGTAACAAACTAAAACCGAGGGAAACGCATTAAATATAAGAGGTGAACAACGACACAACACTAAAATGTAACACAAACAGAAACGGACCAAGCATCAGACAAAATCCCACGAGAATAACAAATATAACATAAAAACCAAATACATGAATTTGGGATAGACAAGTACCGTGACACGTCTTATAGTAATGTGAATTTACACTAAAAAAATAAGAGAAAACAAACGACGCAACGTTTAAATGTAACACACACAGAAACGAACAATAATATAACAATGGCCATATTCCTGACTTGGTACAGGACATTTTTAAAGGAAAAAATGGTGGGTTGAACCTGGTTTTGTGGCATGCCAAACCTCGCACTTTAATGGCAATGTTAAATATAACATTGAAATGACAACATAATATTACAGGACTACAATATAAATAAATAGGGGAACGTATTAGACAAAGAAACACATGATTAATAGATAACAAAAAGCATCAGGTTTAAAATTCAATACGCCAAAAACGCGCCTCGTCCACACAAGACTCACCAGTGACGCCCAGATATAAAAGATCGAAAGTGAAAAAAAGTACAAAGTTGTACAGCACTGAAGATCAAAAGTTGAAAAAGGTTGTGTCAAATACGCCTATGTTTTTATGCTTGGGATAAGAACATCCTTATTATTTAGAACAATTAATGCTATTGCAAACAGTAAATTTTATCAAATGAATATTAAAGATATACATAATGAAAATGAAGTATTAACTAATTACAGAAAACAAAACCCGAATACATAATGCTAAGACCAACACAGAATAGACACACCCGACTCAGTTCAGGCATCAACGCAATAAATCATAACAATGACGTCACATACGATGGCGAAAAGGTACAAAAATTACGTCACATTTGAATTTATGAAATTTCTGAAACAGCACAAAAATGACGTCACATATGAAAAACTATATCTCAAAAGTAAGATAGGATTAGGATTGATTTAAGATTATATTAGAACTGAAAACTGATATTACATTTAAACACATTGCATATTGCAATACTTATTAATAGCAGTTAACTATAATATATATATGTCCAGTTTGTTATGAATCCAACTTCAAATGTAAATTATCGTACAGATTACGTTGAACAAAATTAAATCTTATAAATGAAGGCGGTTATTAATTTTTCTTTCCATAACACATAAATATAATAGAAAAGACGTCAACACATTTGACAAAATCCGATGACAATTACAGATATAACATTAAACATTTAAACTAAATACATGAATTTGGGATAGACAAGTACCGTAACACGTCTTATAGTAATGCGAATTCACACTCAGCAAAATAGTCACAATCACAAGTCACGTTTGGTAATTAAAAGATTAGACGACATAATGACAAACCACAATCTACCATTTGGTAAAAATGTCCTTAGCTAGTTTGGTCAAAGACACATCGTATGGATCCACTAATTCGTGATGGTGTCCATAAAATTTACGGGGTGTCAATTTTAATCTGTCCTCCTCATAACTTTGTTGGAGCAGTTTCTGCGTAAAGAGCACACTCCTGTATATGAAGTCTGTATAGTGTAAACAAGCACGTGAATAACGTATCAATTGTGATATGTAAACACCATACGAAGGGGCAGAGGGTATGTTACTGCTGAGAAATGGGAAATTGATAATTTGAAAGTTGAAATCGTCCCGTTTATCATAGATTTTCGTGTGAAGTTGACCATTTACGTCAATATTGAGGAAAAGATCGAGGTATGAAGCAGTCCTTCTAGTATCCTTAATTTCAAGTTCACTGGGATATATGAGATGTAAGTATTGGCTGAAGTATGGGTTATTCAATGATAGAACATCATCAATATATCGGAAAGTAAAATTAAAGAAGTTCGCAAGATGCTTTTTCTTTTTGTCTTTTAGAAGGTTCTGAATGAATTCTGCTTCATACGAGTACAAAAACAAATCAGCCAGCAGGGGTGCACAATTAGTACCCATTGGAATGTCGACTGTCTGTTGAAATATAAAATCATCCAAACTCAACAAATATATTGTCGATCAAAACGTCCAGCATTTTGATAATATCATCTGCAGTATATTTTCTGGAAGATTCAGTGTGATTCTTCACAAAATATGAATTATTGTAACCCAAAACAAGAAATTTGTATCTACGATTCCCATTTTCATAGAAAAAGCTCTGTTTTATGAGATGGTGAAGTCGATCTTTCAACTGATCATGGGGAATAGTAGTATATAGCGTAGAAAAATCTAAAGTTTTTATGTTGCTGCAAAATTGCAAAAATTGTATCGAAGGTTTAGCAGTAGATCTTTCGAATTTTTGAGAATCCACATCTGGTTAACACCACTGGTAGAATATATCTCCTCACAATATTTTTGAAGCCCATCTTTAACTGTAGAAAGAATAGTAGTCAGTACTTTAGAAAGATGTTTAGTCGAACATTTTGAAGACGCAGCTATGTATCGTTCTTTATATGGAGTTTTGTGTATTTTAGGTATCCAGTGTAATGACAGATTTATGATTTTGTAAAATTTCATCCTTGGTAAATGATGTTAAAGAATATGTAGGATTACCAGTAAATTTATCAATTCCAAGCTCTGTAGTGAGACATTGCAAATAATGTTTTTTTACATATGAAGACAATATTATTGGAGGCTTTGACGTTAAGACAAAACAGATTATCCAACCGAAAACATAACAGAAACATCACAAATAAATACATGAATATTGGATGTACATAATACTGGGACAAGTCGTATAGCAATGCAAATTCACAATCGGTATAACAGCCATATTCTGAAAAAAATCTTACATGACCAAGTTCAACTTTGCCTAGACTATGCCTTAATCGTTTTAAAAAAGTTTGATAACTTTATATTTTGATGATTGGAATTGATTTGAATTTGGAATCAATTAAGACAGATTATAGCATTTGATATATTTATATCCATTGTTGGATAAGAATATTAAAAAGAAACAAATAAGATTATTAAAAAAGTATTGTATGTGTCCAAACAATCAGGACCGGACCGGACAGACAGTTGCTCTGACTTGATAATGTCGTGGTCGTTTTAAAAAGGCAAATATCGAAGAAAGCAAAAATTAAAGGTGGACGACTTTCCTTGTATTGGATCTGCGCCTTACTTATAACTCATTTAAAAAACTGTTACGCGTTATTTCGCAAGTGTTTTGAAGTTGTTATGGTTTGGTCAGAACTGTGTTGTAAAGAAATGCGTTAATAAAACCGATTATTAAGATGTGTACACAGTTATTGGTTGTTGTCTATACTGTAATTGGTTATTGTGTATACTGTCATTGATTGTTGTATACTGTGATTGATTGTTGTGTATACTGTCATTGATTGTTGTGTATACTGTCATTGATTGTTGTGTATACTGTCATTGATTGTTGTGAATACTGTCATTGATTGTTGTGTTTATTGTCATTGGTTGTTGTGTTTACTGTAATTAGCTGATGTGTATACTGTTATAAATTGTTGTGAATACTGTCCATTATTGTTGTCTTTATTGTAATTGATTGTTGTGTTAACTTGCATTGATTCTTGAATTGAAACTTGTTATATGAATAAAAAAGTGCTTTGAAATAAGTAGTAAAAGTAGCCAACACAAAAATAAATTAAAAAAAAATGTGTTGAATAAAATTTGGCATCGCGAAGATGAAGATTATATATTTCTTCCTGGAAGTCGGATGGAAGTTATCTAATTAAAAAAAGTTATAAATTGTTGAATAAGTGAATTAGATAGATACATTTATTACCTTCTTTTTATCCACTTTGGGCTTTGCCTAAAATGTTGTATCTGAAATCCGAAGGAAATAAAAAGAGAACAGTTTGAATTGTAACCGCTTGTTCGGTGTATATTGTCGTATAGCTGAATATTTACCTCCACCAATCTAGAGTGTTACTGATTTTTTTTAAAGATAATACCGACGTTTTGAGGCTTAAAGTTAATGTGGATAAAGCAAAAAACGTGTTTTGTTTTTATCAAGCAAGAGACTGTGATGCAATTATGAATGTTTCTTTAATGATCAAAACTTGATAATTTTGAAGGATCTAATTTTTGGGTACAGCTCATATGAGAGCAGGCAATTTTAAAAGAAACAAACTAGTTAATGTAGGAAAAGGCTACTAAGTTTTCTTTGCGAGTATGTAAGACTCGATCTTTTACGTAATCGTTTCATTTAAAGTCAGTTGGACTAATTTGATAAACTAGTGAAACTGGGCGGTTACGAATTAGAAAATAAAAAAAAGTTCAAACAATAAAAACGAATGAAAAAAACAACTGCCTGACTTGGTACAGGCATTTGTTTTATATAAAATGGTGGATTAAACCTGGTTTTATAGCCAGCTACACGTCGTATATGTATGATAGCCATACAGCTTAACATTATAGTAACATCAATGTGTGAGAACAAACAGACATACCTTACTTTGACATACAATTGTTTTATATTACAAATTTCGACTTGGGTGAGAGAGATGTCACATTGGCACACATACCACCTTATTTTATATCTTAAAGCAAGTAAAAATGTCAAAAAGTGGGGTACAGCAGTCAACATTGTTTTATAATCTATATATTATATAAAGAAATAACTATTTCAAAACAAAAGAGAAAAAACAGAAAGATATAGATAAAGTACAAAAGCAAAAATAAAATACAAAAATGCAAATAAAAAGTATGTTCATAGCATAATAACAACGATAGAAGTATACATAGAAAATTAAAAAGAACACTATAACACGTAATTAACATGATAAACAATGTCATTGAATTAGAATTTATATCATTGTTTATTATTTGTGAAGTGCGTATTGCAAAATTATCAACAAGGTCTTGGTATCTTCCGATGAACTTTTGTAGTAAAGGACTAGACGTACTCTGACATAATCCTGATTCATAAATATTCTGCCCTGGCACTGTTATAAAGTCTTATGAAATTAGAGTACAAATTGCAAGCTCTTGAATATTGAATCAGTTAGCAAATGCATATCCCGTACGCAGGTGAAGGTAGTATATCGCTATTAAGATAGGTGAAATCTAAACTTCCGGAGCACCTGAGACCACCCCTAGTTTTTAACGGCGTGTCCGTGTTGCTTAGTCTTTAGTTTTCTATGTTGTGTCTTGTGTACTATAATTTGTCTGTTTGTCTTTTCTATTTGAGCCATGGCGTTTTCAGGTTTACTTTGATCTATGAGTTTGAATTTCTTCTGATTTCTTTCGCCCTTCTTTCAATTTTTTTTTAGCTCATTTGACATAGATTCTAGTATTGAAATAACAAGTTATATAATTTTCGATGCATTGTTCAAAAAACGAAGCATAGCAAGCCATGTCTGTTGTTTCTGTTACTTCTTGTTCTACATGATATATTTATAAATCTCAAACAGAAAAGGTTGGATTGCTAATGAAAAAAAAAACATCAACAATATATCTGAACATAAAATTTGATGATCTGACTTCTTTTACCAATTTATTTTTATATGTCTGCAGGACCTCCAACTCATAAATTATTTTTTGGCACATTTTATAAAATTCTCTATTTGTTGTCGTTATTCAATTCAGTCTGCCATTCGTACCTTATTTGGCCTTTTTAACTATTTTGGATTCAAGCGTCCCTGATGAGTCTTTTGTAGACAAAACGCGCGTCTGGCGTAAATACAAAATTTAATTTAGGTATCTATGATGAGTTAATTCATCCACATGTTCTTCAGAAAATGTTTACCTGATGTTACATAATGAGGCAAATGTATATATTTTTGAATTCGCAATAAATTATTTAAAAAGATGTTGATAAGCATTAGTATCAAGGACCTTAGAACAGTTGAACTATAAAAATCTTTCTTTGTTGCTATCGAACGGTTCTTGGTTATTCACACAATTAATTCATTAGAGGTATTATATATTTCTACTTTTTCAAAATACAACTGCGAATACTATACACCAAGTATGTATAAGAACCTAAACAAGGGAAGAATTATATAAACGTTAAGTAAATTTTGTATGTGAGAGTTGAAATCATTGTTCCTGTAAAATTTCTCTATTCACAAATGAACA
Source organism: Mytilus edulis (assembly GCF_963676685.1). Lineage (NCBI taxonomy): Eukaryota > Metazoa > Mollusca > Bivalvia > Mytilida > Mytilidae > Mytilus > Mytilus edulis. Next base: position 59,350,407 of record NC_092355.1, on the reverse strand, counting down.
ATTGTAGAAAGGAGGTATTATGAATACTATGCAATTGTATGAAAAATTTTTATACAAGCGAGAGGTAAAAACCTGGATCAATCCAACATTTTTGATACAAGAAAATACCTGTACCTCGTCAGGAATATAACAGTTGTTGTCCATTCGTTTAATGTGTTTGAGCTTTTAATTTTTCCATTTGACAAGGGACTTACGTTCTGAACTTTGCTCGACGTTCGGTATGCTTGTTATTTTACTTTTTTTCAAATACTAAATATTTCTTCAAAATCTGTAATGACAAAGACTTCATTGTATAATTTTATCTATGGTATATAAAAAAAGTCTAGCGGGACGGGTACAGTGCAGGCGATTTGGTGTCACGATATCTCAGTAGCATGGGTTTGAATCCCGGTGAGGGAGGGACAAAAAATTTGCGAAAGCAAATTTACAGATTGTTGGGTTGATGTTTAGACGAGTTGTATATACATAATGTACACAGCCATGTATCACCATCATTGCTGGTGATCAGATGGATAAATCTGTTGTAGAGTTGTCACTGACTCAGACGTACTTAAAAAAAATAAAAAATATATAAATATATTAGTTTCATTGGATATGTCCTACATGTAAATGTAAAAGTTAAAAATGTGCAGAAATCTTTGTGACTTACAAAACAATCGATCATTACAGATATAACGAAAAAATAATGCATTAAAAAGAAGGAAAGTGTAATAATCCTACTCACACAATCTTCTTTTATAAAAAAAAACTAAATAAGAAGAATGGAAAATTCAAAATGACAAAACTTAAAGTATGTTATAGATGTTATAGTTCTTTTAATTACATTGGCAAATGGCTTTTTTTACGAAATTAAAGAAGAAAATGTAAGGAACTATATCTTTTTCTAAGCATTCAAAATTTGTTTTGGTCCGACGTTATCGACGTCTTGACAACGCCTATTGTTGTATGACGTCAGAGGAGTGAATAACCACGTTTATTTCACATGTGAAATTATCGGTTTTTATTTCACTGGGAAATCATGTAATTCATTGCAACCAATGTAATATTTTTTTTTTATTCGAGCTGTTAAAGATAATCAATAAGATCAAAGTTCGATTCGCAAATCATACCTTCCCTTGCCACAAAAAATGGGTTCATGAGTATATTTAAGGGAAAAAAACTTTAATCAAATCTTAAATAACAACTTATACATATTACAAATATGCATATTTTACAACGGCTGTCATCGTAATTAGGCTTTTTTGGGCCATATCTTCCAAAATGCGACAATTCTTTGTAAATACACAACACATAATGCATATATAATTGCGTTTATATATATCTAAACGTATCAATAATCATAACTGAGCACTTTATTGATAAATTAACTCATATCACCTGTCTGTAGGTTTACTGGTTTTATGATTAGCGAACCAGTTAAGCTCCGCCCAGACACACGCATCCATCAAGTCATAAGTGTGCTCAAGTTTTAATTGAGGATTAAATTGAAATGTGATATACTTTTAAAGGTAAAAAACGGGACGTTGGTGACATTCAGTGAGAAAAGAAACAGTGGTATTTCAATTAATTGTTTTGATTCTAAAATATTAACAATTGCATGGGACAAATACTTCACATCTATGTTGACTAAATGATAGGTATACTATGTAATTGAAGCGTAGAATTAATAAACAACTTTTTTAAAGAAATACATTTAAAAAACCTGTGCTTAATTTGACTATTTTGGATTTACAAAGCCCTAATTTTCAAATTGTAAGTCCTTACAACTATTAAAATTAAATACATACATGCATATATGTCTATAAATCGATAATTTGTTTAGCAAATTTAGTAGTGTTATAATATATTACTATTTGATATGTGAATTTTTTTTTCTCTAATGTAGAATTGTACACAATCAATTGCATATTCATGTAATACTGAAATGTCAACTACGTACCAAAAGTGTATCTTAAAAGTTTGTAGTACAACAATGAAGCATCAATATGATACAGTTTTTAACTTGATTTGTTATGCCTGGTATACTTTTAAACATCGTTCTCCATTTGTCCTTTCCCTTGTCGTTTTAATTCCAACGTTATTGAAAAGTTTTTCACGGTGAAAAAATTATTAAGCCTGGCATCTTTGATGAATTTTTTTTGTTTATAGCAGAAATTCTTTACATCAATGACATGAAAAATGCGTGATTAAAAAACACTTTTGATTAAGTAACCTAATATGCAGTATCATATATGTAACACAACAGAGTTTCCTACATTAAAATCAATAAATGCCGGGTCATGACACAACAGTAGAAACATTTATGTTTATGTGTAAGTATTCAATTAATCAAACTAAGTAAAGATGCAATATTTGAAATTCACGATATACAATTATTATGATTAATACAATAAATATGACGGGAAGATAATACCAGGTCTCTATCATTATATAACATTTTTACATAGTAAGTCTATATGTATTTTTCACACATCGTTGTAAATATAATGGAAACGTATCCGACTGTCATACAAACTACAGGTTAAGGTACATGTAGCTTTGAAACCAGGTCTAATCCACAATTTTCGAAATAAGAAAATACCTGTACCACGTTAGGAATACGATAGTAATTATACATTTGATTGATGGGGATGAGGTTTGGATTTTTTCTTTTGATTACAGACTTTCCGTTTTGAATTTTCCTAGGAGTTTAGTATATTTGTGATTTTAATTTTCACAAAAGATGCAAATGCAGATACAAATACAAAGTTTTGTATAATCAATCACGATAAACAATACCAGCTGATCAATAAGTTTTAGTTCAATAAAAAATTGAAAACAACACTTTTAATAATTTCAATGCGTCCGAAGCGCTTTTTTTTTTGGATTTACCTTCATCAGGAACGCTCAAAGCCAAACATTTTAAATCTGAGGATGTATAAGTACCGAAACCGTTGAAGAGCTAAATGACAAATATACCTTAAATTGATATCCAAATTCACCATAAGTCAGCTTTGCCTGAGGAAGTTCAAATCTTAGTTTCTTAATAATTTTAAAATTTATAAACGGACAATTTTAGAAAAGTTTGTTAAATCATGCCAGTACCGAAGTACTGACTACTTAGCTGATGATACCCTCGGGAACTGATAGTCCACCAGCAGAGATATCAACCCAGTGATGTAAAAAATTGAAAACATCACGTTTAATAATTTCATGCGTCTGAAGCGCTTTTCTGGATTTTCTATCATCAGGAACGCTCAAAGCCAAACATTTCAAATCCGAGGATGTATAAGTACCGAAACCTTTGAAAGGCTATATGACAAAAATACCTAAAATTGATAGCCAATTGTTAATTATACGAATAATAGCCAATAAAAGGTACCAGGTTAAAAAAAAATAATACGCCAGACGCGCGCCACGTCCACACAAGACTAACCAGCGAAGCTCAGATGAAAAAAGTTTAAAAGTCAAAACAAGTCCAAAATTGAAGATTACCGAGGACCAAAAAATCCAAAAAGTTGTGACCAATACGACCAGGGTTATCCGCCTAGGACTGGAACATCCTTATCATTTAGAATAATTCATACTTTTGCAAACAGTAAATTTTATAAAATGACTAGATAATAGATATACATGATTAAACTGAAGAGGTGACTAGCTACAGAATAAAACGGATACATTACAAAAATACACAGCCGTGTTAGCCAAAGCCAGTGCAACGCACAAAGTACAAAGTGACGTCACATTTGAATTTGTAAATAGTTATCAAAGGTACCAGGATTATAATTTAGTACGCCAGACGCGCGTTTCGTCTACATAAGAATCATCAGTGACGCTCATATCAAAATATTTATAAAGCCAAACAAAACGAGTTCCCAAATTAAGAAAGAAAGACACATGGGCTCTAATTTCATGTCATTCTTAGTGCTAGATTAAAAATAATAAAATGCCAAAAAAGGGTTCAGGTTGAAGACAAACAAAACCAGAACAATTGTTCCAAATACGGTTAAGGTGGCTCGTGGGTACAAAAATTTTAGCAAAAAATTAAACCTTTATTTTTTCATTACAAATTTTATTTATTACACTATTAGTTGTTACTTTATGATATGGTACAAAAAACAACCAAAAAAAAATGATTTGGTTTGGCCCCAGATGACTTTAAAAATTGAAAACGCTCCAAATTATCTCCCTTTGATGCAAAAATGCCATTTTTTGGCCTTAAATTTGAAATATCTTTTTTAACTCTTCGGTGACCTACATTTTTTATTATTGTTTTCAAATAAGCTGTACATAAACTAAATAATTGTAAAATTTAAGCGATTTCTTATATTAGGTTATTTTTTTATTTCAATATTTCCTGTTTTTCTCCTATTAGTTCAACAGAAAAAAAGGACATTAACAAAAATGTATGCTTCTTCCAGAGGCAGATTTTAGCTTAAACAAACGGTGACCCCATTTTTTTATTTCATTTTTCTTTTAAGTATAGGATAAAGTTCATTTATGAAAAAATATAGCGAAATCCTATATTAGAAAAAAAAAATCATTTATACCCAGGAGCCCCCTTAAGGCTGTCACGGATTAGAAGTTCCTTCATAATATAAGTTCCAAAAGAAATAAATATTACAGTATATGTTCCTAACGGAATAAATGGTTTAGAATATTTGTTCCAACAGGAATAGGTATTATGACATTGTTTATAACAAAGTTTCCAGTAGAACTTCTGTCAGGTGGAACAAATATATGTTGACAAGGCAACTTAATCTTTGGAGAACAAAATCCTTCAAAAATACATCCGGTCGGTACAAAAGTCGAAATTTGAGAGAAGAATACAGGCAACAGTAGTATACCCCTGTTCGATATTTATAAATCGATTCAGAAAAAAACAAATCCGGGTTACAAACTAAAACTGAGGGAAACACATTTGTTTCTTATACTTGAAATATATCTTTCATTGATATCTTAATTATATTCAGTATGTGAAATGCTCATATCTACATTATTCAAACTCTTATTAAGATACGCATTAAGACTAGTATTAGTTATCAGATTATTTTATTTAAGTTAGATGTTTCAATCGGAAAAACGGCAAAATGTCCAAAATAGTATGAAATCATAAATCTCTAATATGATACATATAAGTTAGAAATCATAGTATCATGTCAAATGCACAGGCATTTAGACACTTGGTAAGATCATCTTTTTATTTGCAAAAAATAAATCAACATTATCAATATCAAGCATTATCTTACCTCCTATTCATTTCTAGGAATATTATTGGTTAAAAGCGTCCGCGTGGAGACCGTATATATTTTGTATTAGGTTAGTAGAGAGGCGGGGCTTATTTCATTACACGGTTAGTTGTGGAGATACACCATTGATCATATAAATGAATTGAAAGTTCTGTTTAAAATTGTTATACCAAGAATGATGATATTAAACTGTGACTGTGGACATTATTCTTTTTGTGCAGACCAATGAAAGTATGTTCTTAAAATTGAACGCTTGAAGACTTTAATAAAAAAAGAGAGGAAGATGTGGTATGATTGCAAATGAGACAACTCTAGTTTAAATTCAACAAATAAGGATAGTTGGTTAGATAAATTCGTTACATAGTGTGCTAGTGACTTCGCTCTCACCCCATATGGAATTAACTGACCCCCGCATATATCGTATTAGGTCATTAACACACTATGTAACTTATATTGTTTGGCATCCACCTGTCTGTACAGTTCTTGATAAAATTGCAAATCTTGGCTCTTTCACTCCTAATACGTCAACTTTTGGTTGTTAACGATAACGAGGTTATATAAACGATGTCAATATGCCTGACCCGAACTTATCAAGTCATTTTCCGGTTTGCTAGTGAAACAAAGACAACATTTGTTTCTATCAGGCAAAATGTGCAAATACAACCCGATAAATCGATTATTTGATTATCTGCATCCTTATAGATATTGACAAAATATCGGCTGATCTACACAATATGAAGCCTTTGTTGCGCTCACTCGACACAAAAGCTTCCATATGTTTCTCGCATTTGATATTAAACAATTTCAAACTGCAGTCAACCAGATAGTCGGTACAAAATTTGCGTTTACCAACCGTCATACAAGTCAGAGGTTTAGCTAGCTATAAAAGCATGTTTTATCCCCTGTTTTCTTTTTAAGAAAATTCCTTCTCCAAGACAGGAATATGACAGCTGTTAACCATTCGTTTGATGTGTTACAGCTTTTGATTTTTCCATTTTGAATTTTCCTCTGCGTTCTATATTTTTGTGATTTTTGACTTTTTAAATGAGTAGTCTATTCAACAGCAATTTGTTTAAAAGTCTTTCACCGTGAAAATTTATGCAAATTAATGTTATTATCTGATTCATATTAAAAATTCTTAGTAACATTTGGGCTGCGTCGGATAGAAATCGACCTGATGCAAACGAATATCAATACATCTATTAACCTATTCTGGATTAAAATAATCGCTACGGAAAGTGTGAAACTATTTGAAAAGTGAGTTGTTATACGAACCTTACTAATACACCAATGTTCAGTTTTCATTTCTCATTTGAATGTTCAACGAAACAACCAAATAATTATTGATGTACATGTATACGTGCATTTGCACAAGGTCGATTTCTATCCGACGCAGCTCATTTGTTCAATGAAATCAATGAATATGTAACTTCTTGATAATTATCTATCGACACAAAGATGAGAATCGTCTGTTTGGTATCTTGATAGTAGTATGCAAATGTTGAAATCAAATTAGGTGTCTCAATGAGTTTTGAACTTCATATTTAAAGATGGGAATTTAATCAGATTACACGTTTATTGATTATAGCTGTTGAAAACTTGCGTTCGGTTATTGAAGAACAACATACTTTGAGTTGTATTGTTGGATGGACGAACGGTCTTAACTAACTTAAGGTAAGTTGCTATTTGCGTAAGAAGATGCGGTACAAGTATTACCGCCAACGAAACAAGTGTTACGTTAAAGGCTCTTTTTTTATATAGATAATTTAGCATACTGTATTGACATAGATTTGATGAGAACATTTTCTTCAAATTATAAAACATGCATAATATTCATTTTAGAATGGTTTAAATCATACAAAAGATAAAATAAGATTGAATGACAAAATCCTTAATAGGGTTTGTTACCAGTAATATAATATCCAAATTACTGACTGTGAATGTTAGAAAAGGGTGGAACAAGGTACGAACATTTTCACATGGAATAATTTCCTGCCAACACTAAAGATATACAACGTATGTGAGAATAAAATTAAACTATATCACCTGTTGCTTCATTTGCTGTGAGGCAGCCATGTCATATAAAACTACTTAAATGCAACACGATGTTTAAAGGTTTAAATGTAAACGTTAATTAAAAATGTCCATATATTGATACTATGATAATTCATCATCTTCAAGATAATTAGTTATCAAAAGTACCAGGATTATAATTTTATACGCCAGACGCGCGTTTCGTCTACATAAGACTCATCAGTGACGCTCAGATCGAAATAGTTAAAAAGCCAAATAAATACAAAGTTGAAGAGCATTGAGGATCCAAAATTCCAAAAAGTTGTGCCAAATACGGCTAAGGTAATCTACTCCTGGGGTAAGAGCTGTTGACACAAAGATATGGCTCGCCTTTAAATGATTGTGATAGTATGATGTATATGTTCAAATCAAAATAGTAATACTATGCAGACATGAACCATGATTGAAGAGTTAGGGTCAGATAATCTGCATGAAAATGAAAAATAACAATTATAATACAATTACATACTAAATTTTGGCTTGTCATAATTTAGCAATAATTGATTAACTGATAAAAGATTGACGCCGGCACTGCCACCTGAAACAGAGTGCCTAAGTCTTGACTTTTAGACTTTGGCAAGGCGAAGCAAAAACTAGATACACATATCAAAATTATTTTTAATAGAACTATATGTCCTTTATCTGAAATTTACTGCCTGGTATCTATGATGAGTGTATTAAAACGATATCTTATATCTATAATTTTTTTTTTTTTTTTTTTTTTTTTTTTTATATTCAGTTCTTTTATAAGAAAGGATATTGAAACATACTTGTACAACACATTTTGAATCAATTAATTGCAACGTATTCGAAAGGCCGATGTGAATATACCATATTGTCAGTTGTGACTTCTTTTATAAGTAACCTGAATAAATTGTAGTAGATTATACGGTGTTTTCTTTGATATGCTCGATGTTTCCTTTTGTCTTGACTTTTCAGTTGTAAATGCTCGAAAAAGCATAAGCCGCTGATTTAGTATTGTAAAGCTTGTCTTGGAATAGTATTTTCATTGTGGTACAATCTAAATAAAATGTACATCTCGTGATCACGCTTCGCGTACAAGAATATGACACGCTCCGATACACACTCTATTTAAAGGACTTTCAAATTCCTTCGATTGTGTCGACATGATACACACCTTCATAAACTTGAAGGTTATAATTTTATGGGCTGATTTAATAATTGCCAGAACAGAAAGTGTTGGCAGAACCTCGTAAGTGGAGCGTGGACACACGACATGCTTACCCTTCCGGAGCACCCGAGATCACCCCAGGTTTTTGTGCTGTTCGTGTTGCCTAGTCTTTAGGAGATAACTGTATTGTATTTCAAGCTCCGATGGCATCAATTGGGGATTTGATGGTCGCAAATTAAGTTTACTTGAGACGCGTTAGCGGAGACAGTAAACGGGTATTTGCGACCATCAAATCCACAATTGATGCCGTCGGAGCTTTAAATACAATATTGTTATCTCCATTCTAATGAAACTGACAGAAAAACAACGTTAAAACATGTATTAAAAATCTGTCACATGCCGTCTGCGCTTGCGCGTACGTCCCATAGCATCAATTGTCAATTGATGCCATGTAAATAAGTGACGTTATCCAATCAAAATGAACGTTACAAACGTTGTTGCATTATAATTAGTTTTCTATGTTGTGTCTTTTTTACTATTATTTGTCTGTTTGTCTTTTTATTTTTAGCCCTGGCGTTGTCAGTTTATTTTTGATTTATGAGTTTGACTGTCCCTCTGGTTTTCTTTCGCCCTCTATTAATCCGGTTTATTACATGTCAGGGATATGGTATTGATATTTCATATTTCTTCATAAAGGGATAATACCATCAAATCATTGTACGTCGCATCCCATTGCATACGAAAAATGATCGAACAAATATTCCCTTGAATTTAACAGTTGCATGAAATTTATTTTACATTTAATTGAAGTAAAACAATTCTTAGTCATTAATATATATCTTGAGAGTTTCAAAACACAATTCTTTTTTATATGGTGTTTCTATAGAAAATTTAGGAAACTGAAGTTACATGGTTACTAAAGCTTGTACACATGAAAATAAAAGGTGAACATTTGAAATATTTAATTTAAATAATGATTATTATCTGATATGCAATGAAATGTAATATGCAATTTTGTCTGTAGTTCTAGATAGTATAAAACTCTACTCATGACAGGTAAGTTTTTTTTAAACAAAGATAATATTCTGCACATTTTGTTTTGAAAGTGCAAATTTGACAAAGGCTAATAGGAAAAAAATCCAGTGGTGGTATTACACCTAAACTATTTGTGGAAAGCTGCCCTGCTTTGTGTTGCTTTGTTATTGGTTTAGGATCTTCGATATTCAGATCCTGTTTGCATAAGTACATCATAAAAGTATTTTTGCATATTGGGCTTTTAAATGTTTTGGTTTGTTCAATCCTGCTTAAGGTGAAAGCAAAACTATCAATAACTAAACTTTGTCAAGCTTGACGATTTTCCTTTTTGTTTACTTAGCTCGATGAGATACATGTCAACGATTGTTGTTGATAGCTGTCTGCCCTAGTATTTTTTCCACATGTAGAGCAGGATCTGCTTACCCTTCCGTAGCACCTAAGATCATCCAATTTTTAGTTGGGTTCGTGTTGCTTAGTATGTAGTTTTCTATGTTGTATCTTTCTAACTATTATTTGTCTGTTTGTCTTTTCCTTTTTAGTCATGGCGTTCTCAGTTTATTTTCGATCTATAACTTTGACTGTTCCTCTGGAATCTTTCGCCTCTCTTTTCATTAAGTTCTATTAGCTTTAATCGTGTCTTTTGTTTTTTTCTCTTTTGACTTCTGCATTATGTTTTACAGCGACATTTCAAGATTATTTTTTCTGTATTGAATTAGCAGTGTTGACGTGGTTTTTGGATTTTTTCGTTAACAATGCTTTTCAACTTGGGAACCATTTATTTGCTTTTAAAACTTTTTCAATTCGTGTCGCACTAATGAGTCTTTTGAAGACGACACGCGCGTCTAGAGTACGCACGTTTACTCTGGAAATCTATTATGAGTTCATTTATTATTGTTCTTTCACCGTTCTTTGTCGGAAAGTTGTCTCATTGTGGTCAATCATACGACATCTGGTTATCAATTTCTGTAGTTATGACTTTATGACCTCAATTGAATTAAACGTAAATTGAAGTTTTGTCCTCATTTAATACATACACATTAGAGGTTAATTCCTTTTAGTAATTTAACCTATAATGGTTTACTTTTTAAATTGTTATTTGTATGGAGAGTTGTCTCATTGGCACTCACACCACATCTTCCTATATCTAATGAATATTAAATAGGATTGATATTTGAACTTCATGTTTAAAGTAGGGGATGAAGGCAGCTTACACGTTTATTGATTATAACAGTTAAAATTGCGATCAGTTATTGTAGTACAAACAAAAGAGGGACGAAAGATACCAAAGGGACAGTCAAACTCATAGATCTAAAACAAACTGACAACGCCATGGCTAAAAATGAAAAAGACAAACAGAAAAACAATAGCACACACGAAACAACATAGAAAACTAAAGAATAAACAACACGAACCCCACCAAAAACTAGGGGTGATCTCAGGTGCTCCGGAAGGGTAAGCAGATCCTGCTCCACATGTGGCACCCGTCGTGTTGTTTATGTGATTACAAATCCAACTGTGCTACCTTGTTAGACGGACGACCGATCTTAAGTAAGGTAAGTTGGGATTTTTTAAATATAAAATAATACAAAAATAAGAAGATGAGGTATTGATGCGAATGAGAAATGTCTCCACAAGATAAACATAGACATAGAAATTAACAGCTAGAGGATACTCTAGTTAACCGCTGATTGTGTGTGTCTGTTTTAAATTCTTTGATATAGTTATTGGGTGTTGAAAGTTAGAATTATGGTACTGTTCCCTAGTCTAGTCACTAACAACAAGAAAGTTAACATCCCCTTTAACATGAATTCATTCCATGCAGTTAATTATACAAACGCACCCGCTCACCTCAATCGCTGATCTTCAAATAGTAAAACGTGGAGAATATTCATTTTGGAAAGGTTATACATATATAAATTAAAACAAATTGAATCATAAAAATTCTTTACAGGGCCTACATCCTGTAAAATAAAATTCTTATTACTGAACATGAATGTTAAAATAGGGTGGAACAAGGTCGGGTATCGATGGGATATATATGATAATTTATAATGTATGTGAGAATCATCAAAATCATAAAAATCCTTGGCCTGCTTCTTGTTATATAACATCCACATTACTGTCCACGAATGATAAAAATGGCGGAATAAGGTCAGGTATTGACGGGATATAAGGGTATTTTTCAATAAAAGTGTGAATTTTAGACCTAAATAAAATGGAAAACCAACTTGTCTAAAATTTTATTTCAATATTTATTTTGAATACCTCTATTATAGACCTTTTGTAAATAAAAGTGCAATCTCAAATACTATTCAAAATGATATTATTTTCATAATTTATGTACTGTTTCGTAGCGGACATGACGAAACTGCTTCTAAACGCACATTTTATTACATTGTAATGTCTCCAATAGACATTCCAGTTTGTTTTACTTTATATCATACTAGACAGTACTTCATATATGAAGGTACAACTCATGTTATGTAGAGGAAATTTTGATGAGTTTCGTAGTTGACAAAACCGTTTCGTAGTGAACAAAAAGTTTCGTAGCTGACATCAACCCTATTCTATGTTGATAAAAACATACTGAAATTATATGAAACTAACCTTGTTAATTGTTTTTCACGAATATAATTGAAAACAGAGTAAAAAAACGAGTGCATGGTAGTGGTAGTGTCCACTACGAAACGTTTTTCTCTCATACTTGTTTCGTAGGTGATCGTTTCGTAGTGGACATATTCACATGTTTATTCCCCCCCCCCCCCCCACAATCCCTATAATGCAATATTAACAAGAATGATTCTATTCCTCAAAGCACGTACTAAGCTGTCCACTGATATTTTATTTATAATATTAATACCAGATACTGAAGGAGATTTGACCCGTTTCGTAGTAGACATTAACAAACATACGGTATCACTCTGGTCCATTTGCTGTGCTCAATGTCTTTTGCCAACAATTTAACTGCCGTTATAAAAGTATCCCTTCTTTTGTATGACCCTAATGTTTATATCTCCTGCAAACATTGATTTTATAAAACCGTTCATTAGCTAAATTTAATGACTTGGTTTCGTAGTGGACATTTTGTCAGATATGTCAGGGACACACCTTCTAAAATAAAATAAAATCTTTTTCAAAAGCTGTTTATTGAAATATTTTGGTGCTAAACATACTTTTGAATAATTAAAGAAATTATATTAAGTAAAAATAACATTTATTTCTACCCTTTCTACAATATTTTAGAGTGTGAATGTTCAACAAAAGGTCTAGGAACATGCCATTTTGGTTATTTTGAACCATTCAGGAATCAATATCTTAGTAATCCCTTTTAACATAGTTTGTTTCTTTGCTTTAAAATGTTAAATTAATTCAATGTATTGACTGCACCAAAAAGTACTTGTAAAGATCAAACACATTTGTTTAAAAATGGCTGGGACAAGAAATCACGATTTTATTAAAAAAACGACCATTAACGTTAGTGAACATTTTCACAAGGAATCATTTTCTACAATTAATAATATTATATAATGTATATACATTTTTACCTATTATGTCTGTTTGTTTTGTTCACGCATCGTTGTAAATATAATGGAATTTGAATCGACTGTCAAAAAAACCAGGTTCAATCCACCATTTTCTACATAAGAAAATGCCTGTACTAAGTCAGGAATATGACAGTTGTTATTCATTCGTTTGATGTGTTTGAGCCTTTGATTTTGACATTTGATTCGGGATTTGCCGTTTTGAATTTTCCTCGGAGTTCAGTATTTTTGTGATTTTACTTTTTGATAGATCTGCTATACTTGGTGTGAACTTATATTGAAACATGATTGTAAATTGTAAAGCATATATTGATGTTCCCGACCCGTAACCTCGTAACCTTTTTAGATATTTATTTGCAATACGAGAAATAAGAAATTTTATAACCATGATAAACATTGAAAGTGTATTATATAGTTCATGATATAATAGATTGTTGCTAATATTTAGATTGCAGTATTTTTTTTTCTAATAAAGTAAGTTTTTATTCAACAATTTAATAATTTACATAATTGATATTGAGAAAAACAAGTCAGACCATTTTTATTTTAATATTACAGTGGTATTATTCCTAAAATGTTATTTGTTGTAAGGCAAAAACCTTTAAGAAAACGGAAATGTCGTTCGATTATATCTGAAACAGATATAAACCGCAAGTATATTATAAAAACAAGCATTGTTCTAATATGTTAAATACACATTGCAAAAACGACCACCTATATCAAATGAATGAGCATTTCTTAAGTTATTAATCACATGCATCGATCATAAATGTAAATAAAGTCACCACTGTTCAAATATGAATGAGCTGTTAGCTTAAGTAATTAATACGATGCATCGATCATTTATGTAGAAAATAAATTGCAAACACGACTACTTTCCCCGCCAATAAGTATGTGATTGATAATCAGATGGCATGTTTGTGTTCATCAAGAGCAAACGACAAACTGTCTTTAAGAAGAGTCCTTTCATTTTACGCCTACAATTTGTCTTTATGGTTTGTTCTAGAAGTGGGAGGTATAGTGTAATGGCTGTGCTGACAGTTTTGAAAACAAATTATATCATACTAGAAAGTAAAAGAAAAGATAGCGGAGGCAAAACATTTAAAATTAATAGACATTTTGATAATGTAGTTGGAAGAAATAAAGGGTCAATTCCGGAATATACGATATTTTTTTTTAAATTTTTTTACATTATTCAATTCAACAAAGAAACTTTGGATATACCTTTAGCATCGTCCGTCTCTATTGTATGAAAACCATACAGTATGTACTGTAATTTGTACATATGGAGCAGGATCTACTTACCCTTCCGGAGCACTTGAGATCACCCCCAGATTTTGGTTGGGTTCGTGCAACACTAGTCTTTAGTTTTCTATGTTGTATCTTGCGTACTAATATTTTTCTGTTAGAATGTTTTATTTTTTTAGCCATGGCGTGGTCAGTTTATTTTTGATCTATGAGCTCGAATGTCCCTCTGGTATCTTTCGCCCCTCTGGTATCTTTCGCCCCTCTGGTAACTTTCGCCCCTCTTTTGTAGATATAAATGCTTCCTACCGTCGATTATTCTTTTTTCAACCGATTATATTTATTTAAAATTTAAAACCAATCAATTTGTCAGGTTTTAAACATTTAATGTATTGATTTTAAAGGTGTGTTATTATATCAAGCCTTTAGTTATTTTCACGAAGATGAACCCGTCTGTTAGACAATTTTGAATAGGTGATTGTAAGGATAACACATGTCCAATTGTAATTATAGTTGGAGAAAAGCAAATACAATGTGAGTACCTTTTTACGTATACACATTCTAACCATAACTAAGAATTAACTATTAATTTATGTTCATTTCTAAATTGAAAAAATGCATATGCTTCTACGGGGTATAACTTAATTAATAGGTGTACAATTTCAAATAAAGGATTTAAAAGCAACTGCAGTTGAAAATACAATTTTGGGTTATTAAAATTTGCTGTGTCAAAAGTTATAAAATTAAGGAAGGCTTTGGTTTTACTTTTTCCTTTTTTGTTCATAGCTCTTCATGCTTTAATAAGCTTTGCATTTTCAATTATTTTGGCCTCGATCGTCAGTGAAGAGACATTGATTGTCGAAATTCTCATCTGGTGCAGAAATATAATGGTACCGTTTATTTTATTTTTGAATCAGCATTTTGATCCCCGTTTAAGATAAAAATAAACACAAAAGGCTCTCCAAAAGCACACAGTTTATAAAGCTTGATGTCATTTTTTTTAGCACTCGTAGATAAAGCTGCTGGTAAACTAACCAAGAAAATTCCCTTTTAGTAAATCACGAAATAAGAAAAAAAAAGTTCCAACGCTCTATGGCAAAAATGTCCTGATGTACAGTAGTTGTCGTTTGTTTATGTAATTTATACGTGTTTCTCGTTTCTCGTTTTTTATATATATTAGACCGTTGGGTTGCCCGTTTGAATGGTTTTACACTAGTAATTTTCACACCACATCTTATGCATTTTGACTATTCTGATGAGTTTTTTTTAGTTATATAGAATCTATTGTTGCAGTATATTTTTGAACCTCTTGCTTTATAAGTTTAAGAATAAGCATTCCTGATAAAGGGTTATCAAGAAAAGTGCTGATACCGTATACTACTGCTAGATTTATTTTTAAAGCAAACACATAGATCATATTTTGATATATGTTATACACATGATATATGAATGGGAATTGGATATTAAAATGTTGCAAAAAGTATCAGATGGCGTTTTTGATATAATGAAGAGATCAATTCCAAAAGCATGTGTTATTTTCTTAAAAAATGAATTCATTACAAATACCAGGTTGATAAATAAGGACACCAGACGTTTTTATTCTGTCTGAGAACTTTAACACCAATAACGATCGCAGCAGTTATATGACAACCATTAACCCATTATTACGGGTGTTACACAGACACTTTTTGAATTTAGTCCTGTCATGTAATGATGTCACTTTAACTTATATAAAAAAAGAGTGATATTTAAAAAAAAGCTATATTTGCCCCAAAATGTTGAAATCAAATACAGTGTCTTCGAAGTTCATGACTACAAATAACTGTAACCCAGCAACATTGTGTATGTATATAACCCTACAACATTGTGTATGTATATAACCCTACAACATTGTGTATGTATATAAGTTAATATAACCCTACAACATTGTTTATGTATATGTCTGTTCCAAGTCAAGAGCCTGAAATTCAGTGGTTGTCGTTTGTGTATGTATATGTCTGTTCCTAGTCAAGAGCCTGTAATTCAGCGGTTGTTGTTTGTTGATGTGTTATATACTTTTCGTAAATTGTTTTGTACATTAATAAGGCTGTTTGTTTTCTCGTTTGATTTTTATTTCATTTGTGATACCAGGGCCTTTTATACTGACTATGTGGTATTGTTGATGGCCGTACGGTGACCTAATAGCTGTTATGTTCTGTGTTATTTGGTCTCTCTTGGAGAGTTGTCTCTTTGGCAATCATATCACATCTTCTGTTTTATATAAAAAATAAATTAGAAACAAATCAAAAATAAAAATAAAAAATAAGTGGATAAACAAATTAAAACGAGAGAACATCAATAATTTTCGTTAAGTATTTTTCCCCACACTACTTAGTAAAAGAAAAACATTTATTTTTCATTTATTCATTTTGTTTATTTTGTTTATTGATTTTAACATGTTTTATTTACGTTTGTCTGATTACTCCTTCTTATTTCACTTTTCACGTTGTTGAATTTCTAATTGTCTTAAAAAAAAAAAATTTGTTGGGGGTGGGGGGGGGGGGGGGTGGGGTATTTCACACATACATGAGCTACAAATCTATAAGCACAACCCCCCTTAATTTTTGCAATTTATTTGCTATTAGAATATAAAATGACTGAAAAAGCTTATTTCTAAAGTACATGACTACTGTTAAAGAAAATATTTATTAAGGTTTTTTTTAAGAATGAATTCCGCTTCCCTCCAAACTTAAAGTCATAATAAACCTCAAATTAAAAAAAATAATGCATATGTTTTTTTATAACTCAATGGATAGTTTTAATTATAAAACTTATGTGCATAAACTTTTTCTGAAGGAAATTCTTTAATTTGTTAATATTTAGAAGTTTACTTTATTTTAATAAGAAAGCAATTCCCTGACATATTTTCCGTATGCAAAGTGACCTCAGGGGGACCCATCTCGTAAAAATCCGCTGCTCGCAATACGCATGGATGGCCTTAAAATAAACTATTATCTGATTGTACTTGTTAAACACGTGCTCAATATCCATGCTCTCTCGTTAATTGTGACAAACAAATGACAATCGTTAAACTTCGGTTTCAAAACACGAACTTTAATTACCTGCCATATTTTCACAACAACACGCTCATATGAAATTTATGCGAAAAAGATGAAAAAATCGTGCACAGAAGACTAAGTTTATGATGTTTGTATGCATTGGTTCAAGAATTGAAAATAACATTATTTTTCACCGGTCACTCGTTTATTATGACTGGAATTTTCAATCTACTCTTACTTTACTGCTATGACTCAAAGAAATTTGCAATACTTTTACTCATGATATAAAATCGAGAACCGCTAGTGTTCAAAATAAATGCATAATTTATCAAAAACTAAAAAATATTCAAGCATAGCAGTTGAAAAACCAGTGTGCACATTTTCTTGTGTTCAATCTTTTTAATTGTGCGACCGTGATAGCACAAGTCAGATAAAAATCAAAACTAACAAAAGAAACGGATTGTAACAACCAGTAGCACACTTTTTCTGCACTTTTAGTCACAGTCCTCGACTACTAGAGCAGAAATAAATATACGACACCGTTAAATTGTTACCAGACAATTTTTGTTACTTTTGTTTTGTATCTGATACATGTAACATAAAACCAAATTATCATGCAATCAACACATGCTCTTTATAAGACGTTATTTTTACTGAGATATAATCTTAATTGATTGGAGAGGCCGTTTTGAAATAGAAATTTTCGTATAAGATTAGAACTGCGAGGGTGCATTATATAGAATCATGACCTATTTTAAGGAGAAAATGTAAGCGTTAATGACGTCAAAATGATTTACGACCAATACGATTAAATTAATCAGGTGATTGCCATCTTGGTTTCTTCTTTCTTGATCTTCATCTTGTTGACCTTTCACCTTTACATTTTCTAGATCAGGTCACTCAAAACTCGTTCTAAAAAGTCAAATCTAAAAAATACCAAATTTCGAAGAAAATGCAAAACGGAATGTCCTTTATCAAATGGCAAAATTAAAAGCCCAAACACACCAAACGAATGGATAACAACTGCCATATTTATGACTTGGTACAAAATATCAGAAAATAAACATACAATTCGCATGTGACGGTTGCACTGACCCAGGTCAGTAATGTATAAATAACGAAAAAGAACAATAACATTCCTTCATATATGTGTTGCCAGTATGACATAAAGGGGAACTAGTATAATGTATTATACAGAATGTCAATCATTCTTAATCATGTTTTGTATTTGTAATTCTGCTGAAGGAACGTATACACAGAAAACTAGGACCAGCAACTTCATAAAGAGTTTTTTCTGTTACCCCAAAGCATAACACCATTAGTTAATAGAAATAAAAGTTATCAAAGGTATCAGGATTATTATTTAGTACGCCAGACGCGCGTTTCGTGTACATAAGACTCATCAGTGACGTTCATATCAAAATCGACTTTTCAGTCCTCAGTTTCGGTATGTCAGTCTACGATATAAAATAAGTACAAATACCTAAGAAAATGTGTTTATATAGTAAGCTTGTTTTTATTACTTTTAATACTGAGCGATAATCCTTTAAAAAGAATAAAAAAATTAATCTAGAGACCATAAGAGAGGGAAAATATACCATATAAACATTCAAACTTGAAAATAAACAGACCACACCAGGATTTAAAAAGAGAAAAACAAAACCACGTTTTTTTCCATTTTCATTTTTATTTCAATTTAGAACAAAAAAAATATTAAAAGTTATAAATAGTTTTTCCTTTTTAATATTATTTTCCTAATAATACCAGCATCAACTAAAACACTATTCGTCAATAAAATATATTTAGTTTATTGATTTTGCAAACGATTTGAACACGTTCTTTCTTCTAATTACTGTCCGTTTGTGTTCTAATATCTTTTTTATTTAACTGAAAATCAAAAATTCATATATGAAAGCTGAAATTATATCCCATAATCGTAAAACTAATTCAGACATAATGGTATAAAGATGTTCGTCAATACATCAGTAAAATATAGGCGAACGATGCTAAAAGATATAATAACAAAATTACAGAACACTCAACACGAAAAGTCGCTTATTAAATGGCAGAATCATAAGCGAAAATACATCAACCGAATGGAAATCAACTGTCATGTTCCTTACTTGGAAAAAATAAAAGTAAAATCACAAAAATACTGAACTCAGAGGAAAATCTAAGCGGAAAGTCCATAATCACATGGCAAAAAATTAAATGAAAAAACACATCAAAAACCAATGGACAAGAACTGTCATATTCCTGACTTGGAATAGGCATATTCAAATGAAGAACATGGTGGATTAAACCTGGTTTTATAGCGCTAAACCTCTCACTTTGTTGACAGTCTCATCGAATTCCGTTATATTTACAATGATAACAGACAATGGAACAGACAATTAAACATCCGTTATTTAAGATAAAGCACCAGAAGAAAGGAAGAAAACTGATAGACATCTAAATTTTTCTCCTTTTTCTATCTGGAGCAACTATTGTTAATTTTCCGACAGAGCAATATGATAAAATGTATGACATGTATTGCTGTGAAACGCATGATAGATATCATGGATATGATTTCAATGATGTAAATGTTAAAGTCTGAGCAGCAGCCTTGAAATTGCCATTGACAGTAATTTGATACAATTATCCATTCATAAGTAAATTAGGTTGGTTGGAAGTATAAATAAAATGTCTAACCTAATGCTTACACTTTTATGAAATTCCATTTGTGTGATGTGTATGATCGATTTTGACATATGATTATGAACTTTTCGTATTTAATTTTCCTAAGAATACGGTATGTTTGTTATTTTGATATTTGACTGTATAGTTTGTATTATACATACATTTTTGTACTAGTACATAAATTCACACTACCAAAGAAGCAACGATATCTAAAAACATTAATATCATTTAAGGTTTTACGATTTATTAAACTAAAATATAGATAGATTGTAGATTTCGTTTATTGATTTCTAAAGGTGTCTTATAATAATGTATTTGTCATGGTAATTTTCATAATATTGATTAAGGTAGCGCAAAATCAAAAAAATTTAATTGTGATAAAAAGGGAAAAATTTATTAAATGACTATCAAACTGGAATATGAGGATAGGATACGGGCTATAGTGTTTATATGAAAGTTCTGGGCATGTAAGTCTTTTTTTATTCTTTAAATTATTAGTTAATTCATGTTGGTTAAGGATTGCATTCGATGCAAAATTTAAGATATTCATATTTTTATAATTTATCATATGGTGTACTTTCTTTTCCGCAGAAAATAACATTTTATATTTTACGGAAATATATATTGAAATTGTTTAACATATTTTATTAAGAATGTAATTCCGTAAGTTCATAACACCTTTATCATGTATATAGTCCGGACTGTGTCAATGGAATAACTTAAGGGATAAATATGTTTTTAGATGTACTAAAGTAGGTTTATTTGAAATGAGTATATTACAACCCGTGAGATCATATTTATATAGTCATGAAAAGCGTATTCAATTGAAGGTTGAATTTTCTTTCGGAAATTTTGTTGTTTTCATTAATTTTAAGTTATCGTCTTCTTGAAAATTTTGGTAATTATTTTCTAAAATGCATTGAATTTAATTAGAAATCTTTTCAAATTGATAGATTTGATTCTGTTTCAGGGCAGATGCTCATTTATAGAAATCCCCCTCTTTAACCATAAGATAATCTCATTACTTGTTGAACACGTATTAAATTGGTTCTTTACAATTACGCTACCTTAAATCCAACAATTCCATTGGTCGAAAACACTTCTATTGTAACACTATTCAAAAGATTAACTCAAATTTGCTTTAATTATAATGTGTTCACGTCCATGATATGCTAATAATGACTGCTGCTAGAATTTATAAAAAATCGTAGTAATCAAATTATTTTATTTCTTGTAGGTTGAACCATAGCAGCAGAAAATTTATACAGCTCTAGAGTTCAAAGCCAGATATTTGCAATGAATAATGAAGAAAACAAAGAAAAGAAAGAATTTTATATCGATTTAAAAGTTAGTCATTATCAATCATATAATGAAGGATTATACAGCAATCAAATAAGAAAAAAATACCTTGATGATTGCAGACATAATGGAGTTAAAGTTTGTTTTTGATAACTATAGTGACGGTAAAGCACCGTATAGCTGTGTCGTCTGCGACCAAGGATTCTTTCTACGTAATAAATTACGACTCCACCTGAAAAAGGAACACTCCTCGAATGTTATATGTAAACATTGCAACAAAAGCATTCGAACACTTCATTCATTTCGAATACATTTAAAGATGCATTCAGAAAGCCGCCCTCATGCTTGTGAAGTTTGTGACAAAACATTCATTCAGAAATGTCACCTTCAAGCTCATATGTACTCGCATATTCAGATTAAGTTGTTTCCGTGTTCGTTTTGCCATTCAAAATTTGCAAGTAGGTATTTTCTTAAACTTCATGAAAGAACACACAAGCCATATAAATGCTTAATTTGCGGAAATTGCTATATGGACCATCGAAATTTTTTCAAACACATGATACAACATCTAGAAACCAAACCGTATGGTTGCCGTATCTGTGGGAAGACATTTGGCATGCGCCAACATTTACGACTTCACATGCAGTTTCACAAAAGTAGTAAAACAACCTGTAACATATGTCTGAAAACGTTTGACAGTTTTATTAACTATGACAGGCATCTATCAGCACATAAAGTTGAAATCTTCTCATGTAAGAAGTGCGATGCAAAGTTCAATCGTCAAGAATATCTTGAGGCACATATGCCTATTCATTCCCATCAAAAATGGTACAATTGTATAGAATGTAAAAAGACATTCGAAAGACACTATGATTTTAAGATACACTGTAGGAAACATGCGTGTCAAGCTGCGTTCGAGTGTGATATTTGTCTCAAAGCTTTTCAAACACGATTAAGTTTGAGGAAGCACAGACGTTGTCATAACAGAGACTTTCCTTACGTGTGTACGTACTGTGGAAAAGGATTTATGGATTATAAACGATTTACTTGTCATCTTGAATCTCATTGGATTTAAGGATGGTCGCTACTCTTTTAACTAAACGAAAAGTTGATGATATATAAATAAATGAAAAAAACGAAGGAAATGTCCATGATCATGTTTTTGACATATGAGCCATTCCAAATTTGGCGGGAAATTCTTTTTTGTAGATCGTTTTCCATTTTATATTAATAATTGCAAAAGCTATACAAAATGACAATGATTCTATAAGTCTTTCTTGACCAAGTTCGACTTTGCCTAGACTATGTCCTTTTCGATGTACAAATGTTCATAACTTTTAATGATTGAATTTGATTTGATTTTGGTATCAAGGTAGATTATAGTATGTAATACATTGAATAAGAATAGAAACTAGAAACATTTAAAAAACAATAATTGAAGATGTAAAAAAAGAAGGAAATTGGCCGACAGCGGCTATGACTTGATAATGTTGTGATCGTTTTAAAAAAAAAATGAAAATATATCACGAAAATACAAAAATTAAGGGGAGATGGCCTTTCTGGTGTTGAATCTGCTCCTACCTTATAACTCATTAAAATAATACAAAGTAAGTGTTACACGTTATTTTGCAAGTGTTCTGAAGTTGTTGTAAGTTTAGTCCAGTTTAATTGAAGTCTCGAGCTGGCATGTCAGTTAACTGCTAGTAGTCTGTTGGTATTTATGTATTATTGTCATTTTGTTTATCTTCTTTATTTACATCTTCTGACATCAGACTCGGACTTCTCTTGAACTGAATTTTAATGTGAGTATTGTTATGCGTTTACTTTTCTACATTGGTTAGAGGTATAGGGGGAGGGTTGAGATCTCACAAACATGTTTAACCCCGCCGCATTTTTGCGCCTGTCCAAAGTCAGGAGCCTCTGGCCTTTGTTTGTCTTGTATTATTTTAATTTTAGTTTCTTGTGTACAATTTGGAAATTAGTATGGCGTTCATTATCACTGGACTAGTATATATTTGTTTAGGGGCCAGCTGAAGGACGCCTCCGGGTGCGTGAATTTCTCGCTACATTGAAGACCTGTTGGTGACCCTCTGATGTTGTTTTTTATTTGGTCGGGTTGTTGTCTCTTTGACACATTCCCCATTTCCATTCTCAATTTTACTAATTGCGGGGTAAAGGTATGGGTAAATAAAACCGATTATTAAGATGTGTACACAGTTATTGGTTGTTGTTTATATTGTAATTGATTACGTATATCGTCATTGATCGTTGTGTATACTGTCATTGATCGTTGTGTAACCTGTCATTTATTGTTGTCTTTATTGCATTGATTGTTGATAGAAACTTGCTATATAAATAAAGAAGTGCGTTGATTTAAGTAGTAAAAATAAAAATAAAAATATTGTTCAATGTAATATTTTTATATTTCTTTCTGGGAGCTGTCAGAGGGTAATTATCTAATAACAAAGTCATAAATTATTGAATACGTTTATGAGATAAATAAATTTATCACCTCCTTTTTTACACGCATTTGGGCTTTGCCAAAAATGTGTAATCTGAAATCCAAAGGAAAGAAAAGAAGACCAGTTTGAGTTGTAATCTTTTGTTTTTGACCTCGACCAATCTAGATTGTTATTGATTTTTTTTTAAATTGTACCCATGTTTTGAGGCTCAAAGTTAATGTGGATAAAGCAAAAAGCATGTTTGTTTTTATCAAGCTGGAGACTGATGCAATTATTAATATCTTTAATGAACAAAACTGGATTTTTTTGAAGGATTAAGTTTTTGAGTACAGTTTATGTAAAAGGAGGTAATTTTAATAGAAACAAACTATTTAATGTAGTTAAATGCTACTACGTTACGTTAAAACAACTGCCTGACTTGGTAAAGGCATTTGTTTTTATATAAATGGTGGATTAAACCTAGTTTTATAGCCAACTAAACGTCGTATATGTATGATACAGATAGGCATACATAATTACATTATAGTAACAGCAATGTGTGAGCACTAACGTACATACCTTACTTTGACCTATAATGGTTTCATTTTACAAATTGAGACTTGGATGAGAGATATGTCACATTGGCACTCATACCACATCAGCTTATATCTAAAAGCAGGTACACATATCAACTAAGATGGCTGCCGTGGCTAGAAATAGAAAACAGAGGAAAAGTGTAGATTTTGACTTATAACTCTCAAACCAAAGTATTTAGAGCAAATCTGATAAGAATTAAAATTGTCAATTAAGTCAAGATTTATTACCCCTGAAATTTTCAGATGAATCACACAATCCGTTTGTTTGGTTGGTACCCCCTAAATTGGTCATTTGAAGGAAATTTTGCCGTTTTTTGTTTTTATTTTGAATATTATTATAGATAGAAATAATCTGTAATCAGCAATAATGTTAAGCATATTAAGATCTACAAATAAGTCTACATGACCAAAATGGGCATTTGACCCCTTAAGGAGTTTTTGCCATTTATAGTAAATTTTACCAATTTTTCATAAATTTTTGTAATCTTTTACAATAATCTCTCCTCTGAAACTACTTAGACAAATGTAACCAAACTTGTCCACAACCACCATAAGAGTATCAAGTTTTAAAAATGTGTCCGATGACCCTGCCCGCGAACCAAGATAGCAGGCATGGCTAAAAATAGTACAGAGGGTAAAATGCAGTTTTGGTTTATATCTCTGAAACCAAAGCATTTGGAGCAAATCTGACTGGTGGCAAAAATGTTCATCAGATTTAGATATATCTGCCGTGAAATTTCAGACAAATCCGACAACCAGTTGTTGGGTTGCTGTCCCTGAGTTTCCGGACTACTATAAATTATGTTTTTAACCTTATTCTACATGAATTCCAAAGCATCAGTAAATACAGGTGAGCGACACAAGCTCTTTAGGGCCTCTAGTTCTTATTGTACCCTCATCCGGTTTGCTTAAAGCCAACTATTTTAAAGCCAAGTTGGTTTAAAAACATAGACAGGTGAACAATATATAAAATGGCACGAAAGATACCAGAAGGACAGTCAAACTCATAGATTGAAATTAAACTGACAACTCCATGGCTAAAACTAGAAAGATACACCGACAAATAATAATACAGAAGGCACAACATAGAAAACTAAAGACAAAGCAACAATAACCCCACAATAAACTGGGTAACGACTTCATGTTTTGATTATATATATATATATATATATATATATATATATCCATATTTTGCTACTGCTGTCATCAAAGTTGGACTAACAAGAAAATAGATTATAGTTTTTGTGTTACAATTTGATATCTCGTTTATAATTTTTTGTTCATGAATTTGTTCGTTAGTTTTCTAGTTTGCATTGTTCTAAAATAGTAATATTGGGGCCTTTAATAGCTGACTATGCGGTATGGGGTTTGTTCATTGTTAAAAGCCGTACGGAGACCTATAGTTGTTAATTTCTGTGTCCGTTGGTCTTGTCTTGAGTGTTGTCTCATTTGCAATCATATCACATCTTCTTTTTTTTATATATCTGATATGTAATAAAAGAGGGGCAAAAGATACCAAAGGAACAGTCAAACTCATAGATCGAAAATAAACAGACAACACCATGGCTAAAAAGAAAAAGGCAAACAGACAAATAATAGAACGAAATACACAAAGTAAACTAATGACTAAGGAACAAGAACCCCACTAAAAACTGGGGGTAATCTCAGGTGCTCCGGAAGGGTAAGCAGATCCTACTCCACATGTGTCACCCTTATTAAGAAAGTTAAAATCAAAACATGAAAAAAGGAAATATAGCAATTTTACTCCCACCTTCCACTTTTATCAAAACCTGAATGCAGGAGAAAGAAAAAAGAAAAATGACAAAAAAATCAAAGAAACATGATATAGAATAAAAGAAATGATGTCTAAATCAGTATGCGAGTCATTTTCATTTTTTATTTAAACTTTTTCCTTTTTTTTTGGTTACATTTAATATTCATTTAGTAAAATCTTAAAAGACAATCTTAAAAGAAATTTATTCGAGCTGTTAAAGGGAGAAAATTAAAGTTCGATTTGCCTTCCCTTTCAACCAAAACAAAACAAAACAAAAAATGGTTTCATGAATAATGATGAGGAAAAGTAAAACGTTTATTAACACGCTGTAAAATATCAACTTTAACATATGAATATTTTGCAACGGGCGTCTTCATAATTATACTAACTGTTTGCCATATCTTCCAAAATGCAACTTTTTGTAAAATATTTGTGTCTCGACATGTACTTGTTGAATACATTTATAGTCTGTATATATTTTAACGCATGAATAACCATAACTGTGCACTTCATTGATGAATTTATCCCCAGATCATCTGTCTGTTGGTTGACTGGTTTATGATTCGACATCCGGATAAACCCCGCCCAGTCACACGAATCCATCAGGTAATAAGTGTGCTCAAGTTTTAATTGAAAAACAAATTGTAATATAATATATTTTTAAAGGTAAACCCAGGAGATGTATGTTAATGTCAGTGAGAAAAGAAAAAAATACCCATAGAAGCCAACTTTTTAAAATTACCATTTATAAACAGTGGTATTTCAATGACTTGTTTTGATTCTGAGATATTAACAGCTGTAAGGGAAAATACTTAGTTCTCACATCTATGTTGATTATATAAAGGTATATAATTGAATAACAATTCAACATTTAATTTTATGAAAAAAAACCTTTTTATTATTTTGATGTGTTATCATTCACTTACCTTGGATGTACCTATCTGTCGGTTTTAAACTGTTAACATGATTTTGGCTTTTATAAACTTTCTGTTTAATTTTGTTTTAAGGCTACCAGATGTATGTTAATTCAGAAACATTTGCTGTGAAACGATTATTGACAAGTTGGAAAACTATCAACCCCAGGAATTGGTGCTATTAAAATGATATATTTCAATGTTTACTTTCCATTTGTACAAAAAAAGGGTAACAAGTCCATAAGGTAACGTGGACGCTTGATGATGTATGATGTTATGTCAAATTTTTCAAAACTTTTTTCCTATCGAGAATACATTAGACAAATTAAATAAAAGTTCAAAATGAATGCCGTTAGCACGAATATTTGCTTCTCTTAATAAATAATAAGAGTTGAAAGTATTGACAAAACGTACGTTATTCACGTAACCATTTATAACGCCAGTGTTTGTACTTCAATATAAGTTGAATTTCAAAACTTATAATGCTCTACATCAGAAGCAGTTTACATCAAAATATTAAAGATTGCATGATGAAAAACAATTTATTCACCTGATATGCAGAATGAAATGTTTTATATATGTTATATATTACATAAAAATCATTAAGGGCCGCACAACAGTACCACGATTTCTGCAAACGTGTAAGTATTTTTTAGTTATCAAATAATATAAGTAACGAAACGATACGCTATTTAAAATCCAAAAATAATTGTTAAATAAGACAACAGTGATCGAGCCATTCTACTACAAATTCACATGCATTAGATTCGCCAGACAGTGGCCAATAGCTAGCATTTTTATTTATATAAGAAACAGATACAAATATACAGTTGTGTGTTATCTGTTATCAATCATAATGCCCCAAAACAAACTGTATAATTATTTACACACAGTTATTTAATTATAAATTAAATTGAGTACACGGGTGTCATTCGGTTAACGAGAGAAGTGAGCGTGAAAGAGTATCTAACAGTGGTCAAGTATTGCTAGACGATCGTGAAAGCTCTGGTACTGGATCGTGAATGACATTTAATCGAGAAGACATATCAAAGGTCATTAAATAACCTAATTTAATAAATTACACAGACAAATTTACAGCAAAATAAAACTGTCTGTCAAAATGGTTCAACAGTATGATCAGTATGTGAGAAAATCCTGTTTTTAAAAAGTACATAGTTTTACAAAACTATAAAAAGGCAAATTGCTTCTCGACATTTCAATGACCTCAAAAATGTAAACAAACATGATTTTTCACAAAGTCGAATAAAATAAACTACTGTTATCCAAATAAGGGCATTCTATTCGAACGAATCAAATGGTTCTCATAGTTATTTTGTATAAACATAATCTGAAACTTGGTAAAAAAAGAAATATTTACACAAAATGATTTTTCGGTTCGTGAAAGATCACGTACCGCTTTTTTGAAGATCGTGAAAAGGATCGTGAAAGAGTTGATGCTATGAAGACGTTCAAATTATTCTTCAGTTATATGATAATTAATATTTGTTATTGGTTTTGAGAAAAACTAGTTTGGCCAAGATCCTCAATAAATTTAAGCATTCCAAAGTATTAGTATTACGGAAATCAGAAAAGACAATGGCCAATAAAACGCCAATGATGGAGGAATTAAGATTTTGTTTTATGGTCAAGTCCGTATCGGGGATTCGTTAAGCTTTAGGATAACTGTTTGTTGTTATGATTGTGAGGTGTACATTTTCGACTTTTGCAAGGTTTCAAAATAACATTGACCTCATTATAATACATCATTTGGCAATGTTCGTTTTATGTTGTTTGGCTTTTTGTTTTTATACCTGTATGCTATAGCGCCACGGTATTTGGTGTATGGTGTACATGTCTGTCTGTATGTTTCATATATGACACTAATTGTATTTGATTTATTGAATGGTAGTAAGATATCTATGTCTGGCTATCGGTCAGGGTTCATATACTTTCGACCTTTTATTCTAAATTTATTGGTCAAACATAACTTTTAAAATTCCCAGTTTTTAAGGAATTGTAATCATCAGAACACCTATATTTGGTGTACGGGATGTTTGTAGAGTTTTGTATGACATGGTTTATCTGACATTGACCTCTTTATATCAATCATTGACAATCTTAAGAGTATGAAACACGTCTTGTAAAACCCTAATATTACAGACGATCAACAAATATGCTATCATAAGTAAAGCAGACGAGACATTTCAGCACTTGCGCTCTGGTATTCTTCAGTCTGTAGTATATTGTTATCTCATTGGAAATCAATCCACATCTGCTAAGTTGTATATAAAGATACATAGAACTTAAGAAAGTACTGAAACACAAAATGTTGGTCATGAAAGATGTTATTTTTGCTATAAGATTTTGGTTGATGGTTAACATTTTGGTTTAAACGTTGCATACCCATATTATATGGCTAAATAGTGGCGGTCTGCCTGAAATGTACTAGACCGAGACATGAAAATAAAAGGTGAACATTTGAAATATTTAATTTAAATAATGATTATTATCTGATATGCAATGAAATGTAATATGCAATTTTGTCTGTAGTTCTAGATAGTATAAAACTCTACTCATGACAGGTAAGTTTTTTTTAAACAAAGATAATATTCTGCACATTTTGTTTTGAAAGTGCAAATTTGACAAAGGCTAATAGGAAAAAAATCCAGTGGTGGTATTACACCTAAACTATTTGTGGAAAGCTGCCCTGCTTTGTGTTGCTTTGTTATTGGTTTAGGATCTTCGATATTCAGATCCTGTTTGCATAAGTACATCATAAAAGTATTTTTGCATATTGGGCTTTTAAATGTTTTGGTTTGTTCAATCCTGCTTAAGGTGAAAGCAAAACTATCAATAACTAAACTTTGTCAAGCTTGACGATTTTCCTTTTTGTTTACTTAGCTCGATGAGATACATGTCAACGATTGTTGTTGATAGCTGTCTGCCCTAGTATTTTTTCCACATGTAGAGCAGGATCTGCTTACCCTTCCGTAGCACCTAAGATCATCCAATTTTTAGTTGGGTTCGTGTTGCTTAGTATGTAGTTTTCTATGTTGTATCTTTCTAACTATTATTTGTCTGTTTGTCTTTTCCTTTTTAGTCATGGCGTTCTCAGTTTATTTTCGATCTATAACTTTGACTGTTCCTCTGGAATCTTTCGCCTCTCTTTTCATTAAGTTCTATTAGCTTTAATCGTGTCTTTTGTTTTTTTCTCTTTTGACTTCTGCATTATGTTTTACAGCGACATTTCAAGATTATTTTTTCTGTATTGAATTAGCAGTGTTGACGTGGTTTTTGGATTTTTTCGTTAACAATGCTTTTCAACTTGGGAACCATTTATTTGCTTTTAAAACTTTTTCAATTCGTGTCGCACTAATGAGTCTTTTGAAGACGACACGCGCGTCTAGAGTACGCACGTTTACTCTGGAAATCTATTATGAGTTCATTTATTATTGTTCTTTCACCGTTCTTTGTCGGAAAGTTGTCTCATTGTGGTCAATCATACGACATCTGGTTATCAATTTCTGTAGTTATGACTTTATGACCTCAATTGAATTAAACGTAAATTGAAGTTTTGTCCTCATTTAATACATACACATTAGAGGTTAATTCCTTTTAGTAATTTAACCTATAATGGTTTACTTTTTAAATTGTTATTTGTATGGAGAGTTGTCTCATTGGCACTCACACCACATCTTCCTATATCTAATGAATATTAAATAGGATTGATATTTGAACTTCATGTTTAAAGTAGGGGATGAAGGCAGCTTACACGTTTATTGATTATAACAGTTAAAATTGCGATCAGTTATTGTAGTACAAACAAAAGAGGGACGAAAGATACCAAAGGGACAGTCAAACTCATAGATCTAAAACAAACTGACAACGCCATGGCTAAAAATGAAAAAGACAAACAGAAAAACAATAGCACACACGAAACAACATAGAAAACTAAAGAATAAACAACACGAACCCCACCAAAAACTAGGGGTGATCTCAGGTGCTCCGGAAGGGTAAGCAGATCCTGCTCCACATGTGGCACCCGTCGTGTTGTTTATGTGATTACAAATCCAACTGTGCTACCTTGTTAGACGGACGACCGATCTTAAGTAAGGTAAGTTGGGATTTTTTAAATATAAAATAATACAAAAATAAGAAGATGAGGTATTGATGCGAATGAGAAATGTCTCCACAAGATAAACATAGACATAGAAATTAACAGCTAGAGGATACTCTAGTTAACCGCTGATTGTGTGTGTCTGTTTTAAATTCTTTGATATAGTTATTGGGTGTTGAAAGTTAGAATTATGGTACTGTTCCCTAGTCTAGTCACTAACAACAAGAAAGTTAACATCCCCTTTAACATGAATTCATTCCATGCAGTTAATTATACAAACGCACCCGCTCACCTCAATCGCTGATCTTCAAATAGTAAAACGTGGAGAATATTCATTTTGGAAAGGTTATACATATATAAATTAAAACAAATTGAATCATAAAAATTCTTTACAGGGCCTACATCCTGTAAAATAAAATTCTTATTACTGAACATGAATGTTAAAATAGGGTGGAACAAGGTCGGGTATCGATGGGATATATATGATAATTTATAATGTATGTGAGAATCATCAAAATCATAAAAATCCTTGGCCTGCTTCTTGTTATATAACATCCACATTACTGTCCACGAATGATAAAAATGGCGGAATAAGGTCAGGTATTGACGGGATATAAGGGTATTTTTCAATAAAAGTGTGAATTTTAGACCTAAATAAAATGGAAAACCAACTTGTCTAAAATTTTATTTCAATATTTATTTTGAATACCTCTATTATAGACCTTTTGTAAATAAAAGTGCAATCTCAAATACTATTCAAAATGATATTATTTTCATAATTTATGTACTGTTTCGTAGCGGACATGACGAAACTGCTTCTAAACGCACATTTTATTACATTGTAATGTCTCCAATAGACATTCCAGTTTGTTTTACTTTATATCATACTAGACAGTACTTCATATATGAAGGTACAACTCATGTTATGTAGAGGAAATTTTGATGAGTTTCGTAGTTGACAAAACCGTTTCGTAGTGAACAAAAAGTTTCGTAGCTGACATCAACCCTATTCTATGTTGATAAAAACATACTGAAATTATATGAAACTAACCTTGTTAATTGTTTTTCACGAATATAATTGAAAACAGAGTAAAAAAACGAGTGCATGGTAGTGGTAGTGTCCACTACGAAACGTTTTTCTCTCATACTTGTTTCGTAGGTGATCGTTTCGTAGTGGACATATTCACATGTTTATTCCCCCCCCCCCCACAATCCCTATAATGCAATATTAACAAGAATGATTCTATTCCTCAAAGCACGTACTAAGCTGTCCACTGATATTTTATTTATAATATTAATACCAGATACTGAAGGAGATTTGACCCGTTTCGTAGTAGACATTAACAAACATACGGTATCACTCTGGTCCATTTGCTGTGCTCAATGTCTTTTGCCAACAATTTAACTGCCGTTATAAAAGTATCCCTTCTTTTGTATGACCCTAATGTTTATATCTCCTGCAAACATTGATTTTATAAAACCGTTCATTAGCTAAATTTAATGACTTGGTTTCGTAGTGGACATTTTGTCAGATATGTCAGGGACACACCTTCTAAAATAAAATAAAATCTTTTTCAAAAGCTGTTTATTGAAATATTTTGGTGCTAAACATACTTTTGAATAATTAAAGAAATTATATTAAGTAAAAATAACATTTATTTCTACCCTTTCTACAATATTTTAGAGTGTGAATGTTCAACAAAAGGTCTAGGAACATGCCATTTTGGTTATTTTGAACCATTCAGGAATCAATATCTTAGTAATCCCTTTTAACATAGTTTGTTTCTTTGCTTTAAAATGTTAAATTAATTCAATGTATTGACTGCACCAAAAAGTACTTGTAAAGATCAAACACATTTGTTTAAAAATGGCTGGGACAAGAAATCACGATTTTATTAAAAAAACGACCATTAACGTTAGTGAACATTTTCACAAGGAATCATTTTCTACAATTAATAATATTATATAATGTATATACATTTTTACCTATTATGTCTGTTTGTTTTGTTCACGCATCGTTGTAAATATAATGGAATTTGAATCGACTGTCAAAAAAACCAGGTTCAATCCACCATTTTCTACATAAGAAAATGCCTGTACTAAGTCAGGAATATGACAGTTGTTATTCATTCGTTTGATGTGTTTGAGCCTTTGATTTTGACATTTGATTCGGGATTTGCCGTTTTGAATTTTCCTCGGAGTTCAGTATTTTTGTGATTTTACTTTTTGATAGATCTGCTATACTTGGTGTGAACTTATATTGAAACATGATTGTAAATTGTAAAGCATATATTGATGTTCCCGACCCGTAACCTCGTAACCTTTTTAGATATTTATTTGCAATACGAGAAATAAGAAATTTTATAACCATGATAAACATTGAAAGTGTATTATATAGTTCATGATATAATAGATTGTTGCTAATATTTAGATTGCAGTATTTTTTTTTCTAATAAAGTAAGTTTTTATTCAACAATTTAATAATTTACATAATTGATATTGAGAAAAACAAGTCAGACCATTTTTATTTTAATATTACAGTGGTATTATTCCTAAAATGTTATTTGTTGTAAGGCAAAAACCTTTAAGAAAACGGAAATGTCGTTCGATTATATCTGAAACAGATATAAACCGCAAGTATATTATAAAAACAAGCATTGTTCTAATATGTTAAATACACATTGCAAAAACGACCACCTATATCAAATGAATGAGCATTTCTTAAGTTATTAATCACATGCATCGATCATAAATGTAAATAAAGTCACCACTGTTCAAATATGAATGAGCTGTTAGCTTAAGTAATTAATACGATGCATCGATCATTTATGTAGAAAATAAATTGCAAACACGACTACTTTCCCCGCCAATAAGTATGTGATTGATAATCAGATGGCATGTTTGTGTTCATCAAGAGCAAACGACAAACTGTCTTTAAGAAGAGTCCTTTCATTTTACGCCTACAATTTGTCTTTATGGTTTGTTCTAGAAGTGGGAGGTATAGTGTAATGGCTGTGCTGACAGTTTTGAAAACAAATTATATCATACTAGAAAGTAAAAGAAAAGATAGCGGAGGCAAAACATTTAAAATTAATAGACATTTTGATAATGTAGTTGGAAGAAATAAAGGGTCAATTCCGGAATATACGATATTTTTTTTTAAATTTTTTTACATTATTCAATTCAACAAAGAAACTTTGGATATACCTTTAGCATCGTCCGTCTCTATTGTATGAAAACCATACAGTATGTACTGTAATTTGTACATATGGAGCAGGATCTACTTACCCTTCCGGAGCACTTGAGATCACCCCCAGATTTTGGTTGGGTTCGTGCAACACTAGTCTTTAGTTTTCTATGTTGTATCTTGCGTACTAATATTTTTCTGTTAGAATGTTTTATTTTTTTAGCCATGGCGTGGTCAGTTTATTTTTGATCTATGAGCTCGAATGTCCCTCTGGTATCTTTCGCCCCTCTGGTATCTTTCGCCCCTCTGGTATCTTTCGCCCCTCTTTTGTAGATATAAATGCTTCCTACCGTCGATTATTCTTTTTTCAACCGATTATATTTATTTAAAATTTAAAACCAATCAATTTGTCAGGTTTTAAACATTTAATGTATTGATTTTAAAGGTGTGTTATTATATCAAGCCTTTAGTTATTTTCACGAAGATGAACCCGTCTGTTAGACAATTTTGAATAGGTGATTGTAAGGATAACACATGTCCAATTGTAATTATAGTTGGAGAAAAGCAAATACAATGTGAGTACCTTTTTACGTATACACATTCTAACCATAACTAAGAATTAACTATTAATTTATGTTCATTTCTAAATTGAAAAAATGCATATGCTTCTACGGGGTATAACTTAATTAATAGGTGTACAATTTCAAATAAAGGATTTAAAAGCAACTGCAGTTGAAAATACAATTTTGGGTTATTAAAATTTGCTGTGTCAAAAGTTATAAAATTAAGGAAGGCTTTGGTTTTACTTTTTCCTTTTTTGTTCATAGCTCTTCATGCTTTAATAAGCTTTGCATTTTCAATTATTTTGGCCTCGATCGTCAGTGAAGAGACATTGATTGTCGAAATTCTCATCTGGTGCAGAAATATAATGGTACCGTTTATTTTATTTTTGAATCAGCATTTTGATCCCCGTTTAAGATAAAAATAAACACAAAAGGCTCTCCAAAAGCACACAGTTTATAAAGCTTGATGTCATTTTTTTTAGCACTCGTAGATAAAGCTGCTGGTAAACTAACCAAGAAAATTCCCTTTTAGTAAATCACGAAATAAGAAAAAAAAAGTTCCAACGCTCTATGGCAAAAATGTCCTGATGTACAGTAGTTGTCGTTTGTTTATGTAATTTATACGTGTTTCTCGTTTCTCGTTTTTTATATATATTAGACCGTTGGGTTGCCCGTTTGAATGGTTTTACACTAGTAATTTTCACACCACATCTTATGCATTTTGACTATTCTGATGAGTTTTTTTTAGTTATATAGAATCTATTGTTGCAGTATATTTTTGAACCTCTTGCTTTATAAGTTTAAGAATAAGCATTCCTGATAAAGGGTTATCAAGAAAAGTGCTGATACCGTATACTACTGCTAGATTTATTTTTAAAGCAAACACATAGATCATATTTTGATATATGTTATACACATGATATATGAATGGGAATTGGATATTAAAATGTTGCAAAAAGTATCAGATGGCGTTTTTGATATAATGAAGAGATCAATTCCAAAAGCATGTGTTATTTTCTTAAAAAATGAATTCATTACAAATACCAGGTTGATAAATAAGGACACCAGACGTTTTTATTCTGTCTGAGAACTTTAACACCAATAACGATCGCAGCAGTTATATGACAACCATTAACCCATTATTACGGGTGTTACACAGACACTTTTTGAATTTAGTTCTGTCATGTAATGATGTCACTTTAACTTATATAAAAAAAGAGTGATATTTAAAAAAAAGCTATATTTGCCCCAAAATGTTGAAATCAAATACAGTGTCTTCGAAGTTCATGACTACAAATAACTGTAACCCAGCAACATTGTGTATGTATATAACCCTACAACATTGTGTATGTATATAACCCTACAACATTGTGTATGTATATAAGTTAATATAACCCTACAACATTGTTTATGTATATGTCTGTTCCAAGTCAAGAGCCTGAAATTCAGTGGTTGTCGTTTGTGTATGTATATGTCTGTTCCTAGTCAAGAGCCTGTAATTCAGCGGTTGTTGTTTGTTGATGTGTTATATACTTTTCGTAAATTGTTTTGTACATTAATAAGGCTGTTTGTTTTCTCGTTTGATTTTTATTTCATTTGTGATACCAGGGCCTTTTATACTGACTATGTGGTATTGTTGATGGCCGTACGGTGACCTAATAGCTGTTATGTTCTGTGTTATTTGGTCTCTCTTGGAGAGTTGTCTCTTTGGCAATCATATCACATCTTCTGTTTTATATAAAAAATAAATTAGAAACAAATCAAAAATAAAAATAAAAAATAAGTGGATAAACAAATTAAAACGAGAGAACATCAATAATTTTCGTTAAGTATTTTTTCCCCACACTATTTAGTAAAAGAAAAACATTTATTTTACATTTATTCATTTTGTTTATTTTGTTTATTGCATGATTTTAACATGTTTTATTTACGTTTGTCTGATTACTCCTTCTTATTTCACTTTTCACGTTGTTGAATTTCTAATTGTCTTAAAAAAAAAATTGTTGGGGGGGGTGTAGGGAGGGTACGCGCCCAAGAAGGGACAATCACCCTCGAACTATCAAAAAGGGGTTTAGATGATGTAAGCATGTTTGCAATTTTCTGTGAAGGGATATATACGTGGGATATATGGACTGAACCAAAACGGAATATTTCACACATACATGAGCTACAAATCTATAAGCACAACCCCCCTTAATTTTTGCAATTTATTTGCTATTAGAATATAAAATGACTGAAAAGGCTTATTTTTAAAGTACATGACTACTGTTAAAGAAAATATTTATTAAGTTTTTTTTAAGAATGAATTCCGCTTCCCTCCAAACTTAAAGTCATAATAAACCTCAAATTAAAAAAAATAATGCATATGTTTTTTTATAACTCAATGGATAGTTTTAATTATAAAACTTATGTGCATAAACTTTTTCTGAAGGAAATTCTTTAATTTGTTAATATTTAGAAGTTTACTTTATTTTAATAAGGAAGCAATTCCCTGACATATTTTCCGTATGCGAAGACTAAGTTTATGATGTTTGTATGCATTGGTTCAAGAATTGAAAATAACATTATTTTTCACCGGTCACTCGTTTATTATGTCTGGAATTTTCAATCTACTCTTACTTTACTGCTATGACTCAAAGAAATTTGCAATACTTTTACTCATGACCAACTTATAAAATCGAGAACCGCTAGTGTTCAAAATAAATGCATAATTTATCAAAAACTAAAAAATATTCAAGCATAGCAGTTGAAAAACCAGTGTGCACATTTTCTTGTGTTCAATCTTTTTAATTGTGCGACCGTGATAGCACAAGTCAGATAAAAATCAAAACTAACAAAAGAAACGGATTGTAACAACCAGTAGCACACTTTTTCTGCACTTTTAGTCACAGTCCTCGACTACTAGAGCAGAAATAAATATACGACACCGTTAAATTGTTACCAGACAATTTTTGTTACTTTTGTTTTGTATCTGATACATGTAACATAAAACCAAATTATCATGCAATCAACACATGCTCTTTATAAGACGTTATTTTTACTGAGATATAATCTTGATTGATTGGAGAGGCCGTTTTGAAATAAAAATTTTCGTATAAGATTAGAACTGCAAGGGTGCATTATATAGAATCATGACCTATTTTAAGGAGAAAATGTAAGCGTTAATGACGTCAAAATGATTTACGACCAATACGATTAAGTTAATCAGGTGATTGCCATCTTGGTTTCTTCTTTCTTGATATCCATCTTGTGGACCTTTCACCTTTACATTTTCTAAATCAGGTCACTCAAAACTCGTTATAAAAAGTAAAATTAAAAAAATAACAAATTTAGATGAAAATGCAAAACGGAATGTCCTTAATCAAATGGCAAAATTAAAAGCCCAAACACACCAAACAAATGGATAACAACTGTCATATTTATGACTTGGTACAGAATATCAGAAAATAAACATACAATTTGCATAAAAATGGTGTGACGGGTGCACTGACCCAGGTCAGTAATGTATAAATAACGAAAAAGAACAATAACATTCCTTCATATATGTATTGCCGGTATGACATAAAGGGGAATTAGTATAATGTATTATACAGAATGTGAATAATTTTTAATCATGTTTTGTATTTGTAATTCTACTGAAGGAACGTATACACAGAAAACTGCAACTTCATAAAGAGTTTTTTCTGTTACCCCAAATCATAACACCATAAGTTAATAGAAATAAAAGTTATCAAAGGTACCAGGATTATTATTTAGTACGCCAGACGCGCGTTTCGTCTACATAATACTCATCAGTGACGCTCATATCAAAGTCGACTTTTCTGTCCTCAGTCTCGGTATGTCAGTCTACGATATAAAATAAGTACAAATACCTAAGAAAATGTGTTTATCCAGTAAGCTTGTTTTATTACTTTTAATCCTTTAAAAATAATAAAAAATAATCTAGAGACCAAAAGAGAGAGAAAATATACCATATAAACATTCAAACTTGAAAATAAACAGACCACACTAGGATTTAAAAAGAAGAAAAAAACAAAACCAACTTTTTTCCATTTTCATTTTATTTCAATTTAGAACAGAAATATATTTAGAGTTATAAACAGTTTTTCCTTTTTAATTTCATTTTCCTTAAAATAACAGCATTAACTAAATTACAATCCGTCTACAAAATATATTCAGTTAATTTTTCGGCAAACGATTTGAATACGTTCTTTCTTCTAATTACTGTCCGTTTGTGTTCTATTAATCTTTTTTATTTAACTGAAAATCACAAATTCATATATAAAAGCTGAATTTATATCCGATAATTGTAAAACTAATTCAGACATTACTGTATAAAGATGCTTATCAATACATCAGTAAAATATAGGCGAACGATGCTAAAAGGTACAAAAAAAAATAAAAATTACAGAACTCCAAAGAAAAATCAACACGGAAAGTCTCTTATTGAATGGCATAACCATAAGCGTAAATACCTCAACCGAATGGAAATCAACTATCATATTCTTTACTTGAAACAGACATAATAACCTTCCATCATTACCCAACTGAGCAAAGAAATAACACGACGGGTGCCGTATACGCTGCAGGAAATGCTTACCCTTCCGGAGCACCTGATTTCACTTCCGGTTTTTAGTGGAGTTCGTGTTGTTTCTCTACTATTATTTGTTGATGTAAATGTCTTTTGGTTTTATGAGTCTTTGTTTACTCCTTTGTTTTGATTGTTATAGTCTTTCTCCTTTTTCTATCGGGAGCAACTATTGTTTATTTTCCGACACAGCAATATGATAAAATGTATGACTTGTATTGCTGTGAAACACATGAAAGACATCATGGTTATGATTTCAATAATGTAAATGTTAAAGTCTGAGCAGCAGCCTTTAAATTGTCATTAACAGTAATTTGATACAATTATCCATTCATAAGTAAATTAGGTTGGTTGGAAGTATACAAAGAATGTCTAACCTAATGCTTACACTTTTATGAAATTCCATTAGTGTGATGTGTATGATCGATTTTGACATTTGATTATGAACATTTCGTGTATAATTTTCCTTGGTATTTTTGTTATTTTGATATTTGACTGTAAACATACATAAATTCGCACTATCAAAAAAGCCACTATTTATAAACATTAATTTTCGTCAAAGTAAAATAAAGATACACTGTAGATGTAATTTATTGATTTCTAAAGGTGTCTTATAATATTAAGTTTTCACAGCTAATTTTCATAATATTGATTGAAATAGAGCAAAATGAAAATATGTTAATTGTGATAAAAAGGGAAACATTTATTAGATGACTATCAAACTGGAATATGAGGATAGGATACGGGCTATAGTGTTTATATTGAATTTCTGGGGATGTAAGTCTGTTTTGATTCTTTAAATTATTAGTTAATTCATGTTGGTTAAGGATTGCATTCGATGCAAAATTTAAGATATTCATATTTTTATAATTTATCATATGGTGTACTTTCTTTTCCGCAGAAAAACACATTTTCTATTTTACGGAAATATATATTGAAATTGTTTAACATATTTTATTAAGAATGTAATTCCGTTAGTTCATAATACCTTTATCATGTTTATAGTCCGGACTGTGTCAATGGAATAACTTAAGGGATAAATATGTTTTTAGATGTACTAAAGAAGGTTTATTTGAAATGAGTAGATAACAACCCGTGAGATCATCTTTATATAGTCATGAAAAGCGTATTCAATTGAAGGTTGAATTTTCTTTCCGAAATTTTGTTGTTTTCATTAATTTTAAGTTATCGTCTTCTTTTAATTTTTGGTACTTATTTTCTAATATGCATTGAATTTAATTAGAAATCTTTTCAAATTGTTAGAGTTGATTCTGTTTCAGTGCAGATACTCATTTATAGAAATCCCCCTTTTTAACCATAAGATAATCTCATTACTTGTTGAACACGTATTAAATTGGTTCTTTACAATTACGCTTCCTTAAATCAAACAATTCCATTGGTCGAAAGCACTTACATTGTAACACTATTCTAAAGATTAACTTAAATTTGCTTTAATTATAATGTGTTCACGTCCATGATATGCTAATGATGACTGCTGCTAGAACTTATAAAAAAATCGTAGTAATCAAATTATTTCTTTTGTTGTAGGTTGAACCATAGCAGCAGAAAATTTATACAGCTCAAGAGTTAAAAGCAAGATATTTGCAATGAATAATGAAGAAAACAAAGAAAGGAAAGAATTTTATATTGATTTAAATGCTAGTCATTATCATTCATATAATGAAGGATTATACAGCAATCAAATAAGAAGAAAATACCTTGATGATTGCAGACATAATGAAGTTAAAGCCTTTGATAACCAAAGTGACAGGAAAGCACCGTATAACTGTGTCGTCTGCGACCAAGGATTCTTTCTACGTAATAAATTACGACTCCACCTGAAAAAGGAACACTCCTCGAATGTAATATGTAAACATTGCAACAAAATCTTTCGTACACTTCATTCATTTAGAATACATTTAAAGATGCATTCAGAAAGCCGCCCTCATGCTTGTGAAGTTTGTGACAAATCATTCATTCAGAAGTGTCACCTTCAAGCTCATATGTACTCGCATATTCAGATTAAGTTGTTTCCGTGTTCGTTTTGCCATTCAAAATTTGCAAGTATGTTTTTTCTTAAACTTCATGAAAGAACACACAAGCCATATAAATGCTTAATTTGCGGAAATTGCTATATGGACCATCGAAATTTTTTCAAACACATGATACAACATCTAGACACCAAACCGTATGGTTGTCGTATCTGTGGGAAGGCATTTGGCATGCGCCAACATTTACGACTTCACATGCAGTTTCATAAAAGTAGTAAAACAACTTGTCATATATGTCTGAAAACGTTTGACAGTTTTATTAACTATGACAGACATTTATCATCACATAGAGTCGAAACCTTTTCATGTAAGAAGTGTGGTGCAAAATTTAATCGACAGGAATATCTTGAGGCACATATGCCTATTCATTCCCATCAAAAATGGTACAATTGTATAGAATGTAAAAAGACATTCGAAAGACACTATGATTTTAAGATACATTGTAGGAAACATGCGAGTCAAGCGTTCGAGTGTGATATTTGTCTGAAAGCTTTTCAAACACGATTAGGTTTAAGAAAGCACAGACGTTGTCATAACAGAGACTTCCCTTACGTGTGTACGCACTGTGCGAAAGGATTTATGGATTATAAAAGTTATACTTCGCATCTTAAATCTCATTGGATTTAATGATGTTCGCTTCTCTTTAAAAAATGAAGAAAAAAATGTCATAAATTGATGTGGTATGAGTGTCAATGAGACAACTCTTAATCTAATAACAATTTATAAAAGTAAATCATTACAAAAAAGACGGGGAAAAATGAATGGTCCGGGTTCTTGTTTTTAAGATGTCTACCATTAAAACTATGCCGGAAATACGCTTTACAAAACTGATGTTAAGACAAAACAGATTATCCAACCGAAAACATAACAGAAACATCACAAATAAATACATGAATATTGAATGTACATATGTTGAGACACTTTGTATAGCAATGCAAATTCACACTTAGTATAACAGCCATATTCTAAAAAAAAACTTACATGACCAAGTTCGACTTTGCCTAGACTATGCCCTAATCGATTTAAAAAAGGTTAATTACTTTATTTTGATAATTGAAATTGATTTGAATTTGGAATCAAGACAGATTAGAGCATTTGAAACATTGGATAATAATGTGTAAAAGCAAAAAAAATAAGATTGAAAAAGTATTGTAGGTGTACAAACGAACCAGGCCGGACAGGACAGACATTTTCTCTGACTTGATAATGTTGTGGTCGTTTTAAAATTTAAATATCGAAAAAACACAAATTAAGGGTGGACAGCTTTCCTTGTTTTGAACATGTGCCTTACTTATAATTCATTTAACAAACTTAGTGTTAAGCATTATTTCATGTTCTGAAGTTTTTATGAGTTGGTCCCAACTGTGTTGTAAATATATGCGTAAATAAAACTGATTATCAAGATGTGTACACAGTTATTGGTTGTTGTCTATATTGTATTCTTATATGACGTGCTTCTTTCGTTTTGTCACTAAACCCATGCTCAATCCAATAAAATTTGATATCACATGCGTTTATTGATTACTGCAGAATAATGAATGTTATCAAATTGGCATGTATTTGATATTTTTCATTAACTTTACAGTTATCAAAGGTACCATTATAATATACTACGCCAGACGCGCGTTTCGACTACATAAGACTCATCAGTGACGCTCATATCAAAATATTTATAAAGCCGAACAAGTACAAAGTTGAAGAGGATTGAGAATCCAAAATTCCAAAAAGTTATGACAAATACGACTAAGGTAATCTCTGCCTGGGATAAGAAAATCCTTAGTTTTTTGAAAAATTCAAAATTTCGTTAACAGGAAATTTATAAAAATGACCACATTATTGTTATTCATGGACTAGTGATACCCTCGGGGACGAAACGTCTACCAGCAGGGGCATCGACCTAGTGGTGTAAATAGTTATCAAAGGTACCAGGATTATAATTTACTACGCCAAACGCGCGTTTCGTCTACATAAGACTAATCAGTGACGCTCATATCAAAATAAAACACTCTCCAAACTGTTTAATGATGCACATGTTATTTCTAATTCATTTTTAATTACTGTAATGTGTTGCAATTCGAAATTGACATTTTTGACCTAGATACGACAAACGTTAATGCTGGCTGTTCACAACTCTTCCCTCTGAAAAATCACGTTGCCATTTGTTGGCTTTTACAAGCATAGGTAGGCGTTATGTTTGTGATTAAATGTAGCCGAGCATGTTAAAACTACAATAATTATTTGTTACATTGATTGTTGTGTATACTGTCATTGATTATTATGTATACTGTCATTGATTGTTGTGTATACTGTTATTGATTGTTGCGTATACTATCATTTAGTATTGTGTATACTGTTATTGATTGTTGTGTATACTACTATTGATTTTTGTGTATACTGTCATTGATTGTTGTGTATACTGCCATTGATTGTTGTGTATACTGTCATTGATTGTTGTGTATACTGTCATTGATTGTTGTGTATACTGTCATTGATTGTTGTGTATACTGCCATTGATTGTTGTGTATACTGTCATTGATTTTTGTGTAAACTGTCATTAATTGTTGTGTATACTGTCATTGTTTGTTGTCTTTACTTGCATTGATTGTTAAATAGAAAGCTGTAATGTAAATACAGTAGGAAAAGTAGACAACACAAAAAAAAATTATCATTTATTTTTCCACCCACTTTGGACTTGTGTTGTATTTAAAATTATATAAGAATATCAGAAGCACTGTTAGAATTGTAACCGCTTGTTCGGATGAGATTGTCGATTTGCTGATGGTAGTTATCTAACAAAAAGAGTTACTGATTAAAACCCAATCATTTTTAGATTTAATTTGAAAAGATGTCTTGTCGTCGTCTAGATTAGACACATATATGTAGGTGGACTCCTTCCAACACGGTGGGTGCCACATGTGCCAAATTTGGAGCAGAATCTGGTTACCCTTCCGGAGCATCTTAGATCACCCCAATTTGTGCTGGGGTTTGTTAGTCCTTAGTTTAATTCAACAAGAACTTAATAATTCAAAGATTGTTTTTTTATGATAGCAATACTTGGACATTATTGAAAGAAACATAAACGGTAGCACTTAACACCAGGCACATATTAAACAACAACAACACATGCAAAATTTGCTCACGTGATTTTCACAGGAATCTCGCCTCCAATTTATAAAATTAACTTGCAAATTGTTATGTGAACTTCACGTACACTTGACTACAGTGAAAATTGTGTTTTTTATGAGTTTTTACAAAATTTTAAATCAATATTATTTGAATTTCTTTATTTCAAAGTTTCACATGAGATTCACATGACTTGATTGAGCTCGTTTGAATTTCATTTTTAGTATCAAATCAATATATTTTGTTGAAAAAAGAACCTTTATGATTTTAACAAAAATATGAAAATAATAAAATATACGTTTAATAAATAAAATCAACAGTAGTATATCGCTGTTCG
Organism: Mytilus edulis; assembly: GCF_963676685.1. Classification (NCBI taxonomy): domain Eukaryota; kingdom Metazoa; phylum Mollusca; class Bivalvia; order Mytilida; family Mytilidae; genus Mytilus; species Mytilus edulis. The sequence continues at coordinate 59,305,445 of NC_092355.1, read as the reverse complement.
AAAGTCATAGTCGATTGAGAGAAAACAAATCCGGTTTACAAACTAAAACTGCGGGAAACACATAAAATTTATGAGAAAAACAGTGAAACAACAGGAACACTGGAGTGTATGAAAACAAACCAAACGACAATGTAACACACAGATAAACAAAGTATAAGATAGCAATTGTCATTATCCTGCCTTGTTACATAACATTTTAAGAAAAAAAAAGATGGCTTGAACCTGGTTTTGTAGTAAACCAACCCATAGATGAAAAAAACCTGTTGTCTAGTAAATCCAACGAATAACACAAAACAGGTGTTATAAAATTACCAGCTTTTAATTACAATTCCACACTAGGAAATAAACCTGTATTTTGATTGGATGATAGATATGGTATATTTTTTTCAAATTTTCTATATGACGAGATTTTCTTTTCACTGCCAGAGTAAAACTGAGGTAAAAATAGACAAAAAGAGCATTCAGTGGAATTAAACAATCATATCATGCTCATCAAGGGTAATTGCCTAACGACTCTGAATCTTCGTTCCATAGAAGTGACATTTATAAAATATAATGATCCATTATCAAAGGAGTCAATTTTATATATTTTTGAATTCTCAATAAATTATTCTTAAAAAAAGACAACAGTAGTATACCGCTGTTCAAACTCATAAATCCATGGACAAAAAACAAAATCGGGGTAACAAACTAAAACTGAGGGAAACGCATAAATATAAGAGGAGAACAACAACACAACACTACAAAAATGTTGATAATAATTGGTATCAAGGACTAAACAATTCAACTATAAACATAATTCTTTCTTTATTGATATAGGAATGTTCTTTATATTCAAAAAAATATATTCATTAGAGATATTATACTTTCCAAATTTTTCAAAATACAAGAGCGAATACCATCATACACCATGCGTTTTTTTCTAACTATATATACCATCATCCGTAACGTTTGAAGCCGACTATTTGAAAGCAAAGTATGTAGAAGAACCTAAACAGGTGAAGAATATAACAAACGTTAAGGAACTACAAAAAAAACCAACTCCATAAAAAGTCAATTTTGTATTGGAGAGTTAAAATCTTGGTTTCTTTATAATTCTCTATTAACAAACGGACAATTGCAGAAAGGTTGCATGAGACTGTCATACAAAGAATAGGTTAAGCTTGCTTTTAAACCAGGTTCAATCAACCATTTTCTACGTAAACAAATACCCGTCCTTAGTCAGGAATACAACAGTGGTGATCCATTCATTTGATGTGTATGAACTCTTGATTTTGAACTTTCCTCGGAGTTCGGTATGTTTGTTATAATAAATATTTTTTCAACATCCTTAATTTAATTTTGTCTATGGTATGTGAAATTAATATATATATATACACTATCACCATCAATGCGGGTTTATCCGATGAATAAATCTGTTGTAGAGTTGTCACTGACTCAGACGTACTTATAAATACAATTTTTTTTTTGTGACTGTATCTTGTTTTAATTTGTAGGATCCTTTACTATAGATAAACGAGCTGATCTGTGACAATAACAAATCCGTGCCTTATATATCATGTACTGTAGTACGACGCTAGATTAAAACTGACGAGGAAAGGTAACACACGGCCGCCGAAAGCTTTATTATTGTGAAGCCCAGGTAGTCGTGTGGTCTAGCGGGACGGCTACAGTGCAGGCGATTAGGTGTCACGATATCTCAGTAGCATGGGTTCGAATCCCGGCGAGGGAAGAACAAAATTTTTGCGAAAGCAAATTTACATATCTAACATTGTTGGGTTGATGTTTAGACGAGTTGTATATACATAATGTACACAGCCATGTATCACCATCATTGCTGGTGATCCGATGGATAAATCTGTTGCAGAGTTGTCTCTGACTCAGACGTACTTATAAATATAATTATTTCTGTTACTGTATCTTGCATTAATTTTTAGGATCCTTTACTATAGATAAATGAGCTGATCTGTTACAATAACATCTCCATGCCTTATGTATCATGTACTGTAGTACGACGCTAGATTAAAACTGACGAGGAAAGGTAACACACGGACACCGAAAGCTTTATTATTGTGAAGCCGAGGTGGTCGTATGGTCTAGCAGGACGGCTACAGTGTAGGCGATAGGTATCACGAGATCCCAGTAGCATGGGTTCGAATCCCGGCGATGGAAGAACAAAAAATTGGCGAAAGCAAATTTACAGATCTTATATTGTTCGGTTGATGTTTAGACGAGTTGTATATACATAATGTACACAGCCATGTATCACCATCATTGCTGGTGATCCGATGGATAAATCTGTTGTAGAGTTGTCACTGACTCAGATGTACTTCTGCGACTGTATCTTGCATTGATTTGTAGAATCCTTTACTATAGATAAATGAGCTGATCTGTTACAATAACATCTCCATGCCTTATGTATCATGTACTGTAGTACGACGCTAGATTAAAACTGACGAGGAAAGGTAACACACGGACACCGAAAGCTTTATTATTGTGAAGCCGAGGTGGTCGTATGGTCTAGCAGGACGGCTACAGTGTAGGCGATTAGGTGTCACGATATCTCAGTAGCATTGCTTCGAATCCCGGTGAGGGAAGAACAAAAGATTTGCGAAAGCAAATTTACAGATCTAACATTGTTGGGTTGATGTTTAGACGAGTTGTATATATTAGTAACAGAAATATTATATTTATATCTTGCATGTAAATGTGAAAGTTAAAAGTGTACAGAAAAAACTAGACCGACAAGACAATAGATCATACTAGATAATAATATATTAAGAGAATAAAACATTAAAAAGGAAACTCTAACAATCCTTCTCACACCATTTTCTTTAAAAAAAACCCATTTAGTTGAGAAGAATAAAAAAATAAAAACAACAATACATTAAAGTATGATATATAATGAAAGTTATTCTTAATGTGATTTGTGTGCATTTGTTACTTGAACTTTTTACTTTCCTTTTGTTACATCTAGAAAGTACTTCATCAAATCGTGAAGAAAATACTAAAAGAAAGGAAAATATAAAGGTAAGAGTACGATTTGCAAATTATGCCACCCTCCCCGTAAACATAATAGAATAAAATGCATTCATGAATAAATATAACGGCACATATATATCTATATTTTGCTACTGCTGTAATCAAAGTTGGACTAACACCATGGATTCATTTATAGTTTATGTGTTACATATTTGTTTTTCGTTCATTTTTTGTACATATATTAAATCATTAGTTTTCGCGTTTGAATTGTTTTGAATTGTTTTCTTTTAGCCTTTAATAGTTAACTATGCAGTATGGGGTTTGTTTATTGTTGAAAGCCGTACGGAGACCTATAATTGTTCATTTCTGTGTCCTTTTGTCTCTTCTGGAGAGTTCTCTCATTTGCATTCATACCACATCTTCTTTTTTTATAGTTAATAAATAATAAAAGAGGGACAAAAGATACCAGGAGGACAGTCAAACTGATAGATTGAAAATAAACTGACAACGCCATGGCTAAAAATGAAAAGGCAAACTGACAAATAGTAGAACAAAATAAACATAGAAAACTGAAGTCTAAGCAACTAGAACCCCACCACAAACTAGGTTTGATCTCAGGTGCTATGGAAGGATAAGCATATCCTATCCTGCTCCACATGTGGCACCCTAAATAAGATAGTTAAATAAAAAAAAATAAAAATAAAAAAAGGAAATGTAGCAATCCTACTCCTCCACTTTTATCAAAGCCTGAATGCAGGAGGAAGAAAAAAAACCCCGACAAAACATAAAATCATACAAACATGATATAGAAGAAAAGTAATTATTTCTAAATCAGTATGTGAGTTATTTTCCTTTTTTATTTAAACTTTTTACTTTTTTTGTTTCATTTAATATTCATATAGTAAATTCTTGAAGGGCAATCTTTTAAGCAAAATGTTCGAGCTGTTAAAGGAAGCAATCATGCATTCCCTTCCAAAAAAAATGGTTTCATGAATAATGTTTAGAAAAATGAAACGTTTATTAAAATGACAATTTAAACATATGCATATTTTGCAAGGCCGTCATCATAAGTATACTAACTTTTTGCAATATCTTCCAAAATGCAACTATTTGTAACATATTTTTTAACTTTGTTTTTCAAATAAATCTGTGTCTCAATATTTACTTTGTAACTACACATATAGTCTGTATATATTTTAACGCATGAATAACCATAACTGTGCACATCATTGATGAATTTACACCAAATCACCTGTCTGTAGGTTACCTGGTTTATGATTAGCTAACCAGTTAAGAACCGCCAGTCACACGAACACATCAAGCAATAAGTGTGCTCAAGTTTTAAGCGTCTTTTATTATAATCCTGGTACCTTTAATAACTTTTACTTAAGAAATAAATTGTAATATAATATACTTTTAAAGGTAAAAACGGGACATCGGTAAATCTCAGTGAGCAAATAAGCAGTTGTATTTGATTCTGAAATAGTAACAATTGCACCGGGAAAATAGTTGGTCTCACATCTATGTTGACTAAATGATAGGTATATTATTTAATAGAAGGGTTAAATTTAATTGAATAAACAAACTTTTTTAAGAAAAACATTTAAAAAACCTGTGATTAATTTGACTAATTTGGATTTACAAATCCCTAAATTTTAAAAAGTAAGTTCTTTCAACCATTCAAACAAAATTATTATATGGATGTCTATTAATAAATAATTTGTTTAGCAAAAATGATTTTAAGAATTAGACATTTATTGTATTTTAATAATGTTTTACTATATTATTCCTTTGTTTCAAAATTATTTTTACTTTAATGTGAATTGTTCAAAATCAATTGCTTTTTCCTGTATTACTGAAATTTCAACTATGTAACGAAGATATATCTTAAAAGTTTGTAGTACAAAAATGAAGCATCAATATGATACAGTTTTTAAATTGATCTTATATGTGATTTCACGTTTTTCAAACACGAAGTAAATTATATTTCTTAGACACATATAACCTTCTCTCAATAAACAAGGGTTGCAAAGTTGTAAATTTTAAATACCTTTCATCGAATTTTGAAAGATTTTGGTAGTAAAATAGTAGAATAATCTTTTTATTAATATATACAGACTTGAAGAAGTTGACGAAGTATATCTACATTATCTCAAGAGTTCAGTTTATTCATACGCTTGGACATGTTTCTTTTTTTATAAACAATAAGGCTTGATATGATGTACCTCAATGATATGTTATGCTTGGTATACCTCTCAACATTGTTTTTTATTTGTCCTTTCATATTTAGTTTTTATTCGAACGTCATTGAATTTTTTTTCACGGTGTACACACTATTAAGCTGGAATCGTTGATGAATTGTTTTTGTTTACAGCAGAAATTCCTTACATCAATGACATACAGGTTTGCATGATAAAAAACCCCGATTGATTTAGTAACCTGTTATGCAGTATGATATATTTTAATGTAACACAACATAGTTTCCTACATTAAAATCAAATCAATATATGCTGGGTCATGACATAACAGTAGAAATAATTCTGCATACGTGTAAGTATTCAATTAATCAAACTAAGTAAAGATACAATATTTGAAATCCACGATATACGATTAATATGATTAATACAATTAATATGACGGAAGGATAACACCAGGACTCTATTATCATGATTATTTCATAACATCTTTACATACCATGTCTATTTGTATTTTTCACACATCGTTGTAAATGTAATGGAATTGTATCCGACTGTCATAAAAATTAGAGGTTATGGTTCATGAAGCTTTGAAACCAGTTCTAATCCACAATTTTTAAAATAAGAAAATACCCGGACCACGTCAGGAATACGATAGTTATAATACATTTGATTGATGGGGTTGAGCTTTGGATTTTGTCTTTTGATTACAGACTTTCTGTTTTGAGTTCAGTATATTTGTGATTTTACTTTTCACAACAGATGCAAATGCAGATACGAATACAAAGTTGTGTATAACGATCACTATACACAATAGTGGCTGATTAATACGTTTTAGTTAAATAAGTTGATAACATACTGATGTTGTCGAACAGTTTTACAATTGAATCACACATTGCCAACCAAATGTATTTATTGAGATTAAGATCGACTATTTTGGTTGTCGAATGTTTCCCCAAGTGCTTAAAAGAAATGTCAATACTTTAACAAGGTGTACAGTGACACACTGTTTTCACTATTATAAAAATACTAGAACACACCTGCGAAATCGCGTGCATATACAGCTTGTGAACTGTTGTAGGATGATTTTGTTTTATAAAAGTCCGATATTTGTTTCCTCTCTGTTAAATTAAATAATTTTCGTGTTTCTGGCCTCAGTCCACAATTGTTTTTCTCCTTTGCTACAATGCATCTTTGGGTAAAAGTCAAATTGATTTAAAAATTTGCATCGCTCCATACATGAAATAAATGTAATTACTTATATATAGACCATTATTAGTCTGATAAAATATGCTTCTAGGACAATCTACCAGTGCTTTTTCTTTTAAAGGCATCATTAACATGCCAATGGTAGGATATGAATCTTGTTCAAATGACTATGACCGACTAAGGTTAATTTGAGGGGTGGTCGGAGGGGTCAGTCCTGATCCCGAACTCCCTGGCTTAAAAACATGAAATCCCTAGAAGCCGAATTTCAAAGAAATTAATATCCCGAAATACCGAAATCGAGAAATATATTCCCGGATCCCGTAAGGATCATTCCCCAAATCTCGAGCCTAAAAACAACCGATCCCGATGTTTCGAAAAAGGTCTTGCCTCCCTCTAATCTCTACCCTACTTTCATTTTTGCCAAATCACTACTTTCACTTTCAACAATAAATTGTTATACACCATTATTTTTTCTAGTCTGTGTATCCGTGCGTTCGTTCGTTCGTTCGTCAGTCCGCCTGTCCCGCTTCAGGTTAAAGTTTTTGGTCGAGGTAGTTTTTGATAAAGTTGATTGATTCATTTATTTCTAATTTTTGTTACCTATCATACGATTGGTTGTACTTGTGCATGTTTAAACCCGGCAGTCTTATCTATGACTAAAGATAAATATCCGGACTCTTTTTTGCCGTTTTTCTCCAAAAATAACTCAATTTGAATATTCATAAGAATTGATGACAATTGCGACTATACATGCTACATATAAAACACAGAGGCATGATGATTAACTTGTCGTGGAAGGAAGAGAAGCGACACACAAAATGAGGTCTTCTCATAATTTCACTTTTAATAGTATAGATGTCCTGGCTACTCCGATTTATGTGCATGAAAAAGAGACAACTGGAACGTTAATCAAACAACACTGGTATAACTAATCTTAGTTTTCATTTATTTTTGATTGACCAAATGTGTTTAACAGTGTTTATATCATTTTGGACAAACAAGGTCATAGAATTCGGACTCCATCTAGTAAATTGCATATTTTTTTTATTTTCCTTATTTTCTAAAGAGCCAGAAATCCCAAGGAAATGATATATATTTTTTTTAAATATGCTCTTTTTCTGCAATTTTTAGAAAAGACCTATTTTGTTTTGTGTTTCAATAATAAATAAATCACTTTACAAAAATGCATTCTTCCCAAGATTTAGAAAACATATAAATTTCAAAGTATACTTAGAATATTTTGGTAATTTTAAGAGAAAAAAAAACTACTAGTGAACATTGTAGAACACATTTTGACTTAAACTTTTGAATAATAAAAATATAAAAAGGAGGGTACATTCTGCATATTTGACAGATCTTAAATACCTATTTTGGTACGTTCAAAGTTCTAGAAACCAGTTCTCTCTGAAACGCCATAAAAAGGTATGTTTTCCCAATCAGTACAATGTACCATTACAAAAGTACCGAAAGTCCTTAATCAAATGACACAATCAAAGGCCGAAACACATCAAACAAATGGATAACAAAAGGGGGACGAAAGATACCAAAGGGACAGTCAAACTCATAAATCTAAAACAAACTGACAACGCCATGGCTAAAAATGAAAAAGACAAACAGAAAAACAATAGTACACATGACACAACATAGAAAACTAAAGAATAAACAACACGAACCCCACTAAAAACTAGGGGTGATCTCAGGTGCTCCGGAAGGGTAAGCAGATCCTGCTCCACATGTGGCACCCGTCGTGTTGCTTATGTGATTACAAATCCGGTAAATAGTCTAATTCGGTAGGTTTCATTCATGAAAGGGAAGAGGATTGTAGTTACGACGTAAGGAACATATCCGATAGCATTTGTGAAATGGTTATTCCATAACGGTCAACCAACTCGTGATGGCGTCCGTAAAATTTACGAAGGGATGATTTCAACTTCACCATTTGGAACTCTTGGTTTAATAGCTTCCTTGTGAGCAGTAACCCTCTATCAAGAAAATCATGATAGGAAATGCAAGCACGGGAATATCGTATCAATTGGGAGATATATACCCCGTATGCAGGTGCTGCTGGAATGTTGCTAGTTAGAAATGGAAAGTTCACAATTGGAAAGCTGAAATCATCTCTTTTGTCGTAAAGTTTTGTTTTCAACCGACCCTCATTGTCAATTTCTAGATGTAAGTCAAGATATGAAGCTGACTTAACTGTATCTGTAGTATCCTTTATCTCCAATTCGATGGGATAGATGCGTTCCACATAGTCACCAAATTTTGAATTGTTTAGTGAAAGAACGTCATCTTTATAGCGGAAAGTAGAGTTAAAGGATATTGCTAACTTCTTATCTTTCTTCCTAAGAAGTTCCTGCATGAAGTCAGCCTCATAATAATAAAGAAACAAGTCGGCAAGTAGAAGGGCACAGTTTGTTCCCATTGGGATGCCGACAGTCTGTTGAAAAACACGTCCTCCGAACGTTACAAATATATTGTCAATCAAGAAATCAAGCATCTTGAATATATCGGTTTCAGAGAATTGTTTGTTTGAATCAGAGTGATTCTTTACAAAGTATGATTGATCCCTCCCTAAGACAAGATACTTGTATCTACGTTGGCCATTCTTTTTTATGAAGCAAAGTAATACCAACTCTTTTAATTTGTCTTTTAGTTTGGAATGTGGAATACTTGTGTAAAGAGTAGAACAGTCAAATGTTTTAATACTGTTACAAGATGAAAGAGAGTTAGATTGTATGTACTCTAAAAGATCTTTGGAATTTTTAAGTATCCACACCTGATTCACGCCACCTCTAGAATAGGCAGTTTCACAATAACTTTGAAGCCCGTCTGTGATTGCTGATAAAACAGATGTTAACAAGTTAGAAAGAAGTTTCGTGGAGCACTTGGAAGACCCAGCAATATACCGTTGTTTGTAAGGACACTTATGTAGTTTAGGTATCCAATACAGTGATGGAAGATCCAGTTCTTCATCTTTGGTTGAAATACCAAAGGAACAAAGAACATGGGTAAGTGTCTTGAGGGTATATGTTGAGTTTCCAAGTGAATTGTCTATACCTAATTCGTTTATCAAATTCGTTTAACAACAGTCCCATTTCTGACTTGGTATAGGCATTTTCTCACGTAGAAAGTATTGTTCTTTACTGAAATGAACATAGATAAATGATACCTTATATCAACACAAACGCAGACAATGTTTCTTGTCATCAAACGGAGCCATCGGTCAAGTGGTTGTAAAAATCTATCAAAGACTCATGGGGTCTAATTTTGTGTCATTCTTGGTGCTCGATTAAAAATGATAAGTGCCAAAATAAGGGTTTAGGTTGAAGATAAACAAAACAAGAACAATTGTCCCAAATACGGATAAGGCAACTTATTCCTTGCACTACACGAAAAGGCAGATTTACAACAATGTGAGCAATCATGTAAATGTTTGACAAATGTAACTACTTTTCAGCCAGATATATTTGCGGACCTACTAATTTATATGTAAATGCATTATTCCTTTGACATTATTTAGGACGTTCTCAAAGATATGCTAAAGATAATTATTTTATTTCCATATCTTTATTCATATTCTAAAGATATGTAAAGATAGGCCTTAGATTTGTATGCACTTTCCAGGATAGGAGATGTATGCAAAGTTTAAAATTTACATAAATGTTTTACAGAGGTGTGGGCAGTTTTGAGAGACCGCGGTTTATAAAACATTTTCAACCAATGTAAATGCTGTCAAATGTTTATGTTATATTTGCGAAATCCTTAATACTTACCTAAAAACAAAAACCAATTAGTTATCTGGTTTGTTGGCCGGTCGGTACACAAATCGAGATTTAAACTTATCAGAACTGAAAAAAATAAAGGCAACAGTAGTATACCGCTGTTCGAAATTCATAAATCGATTAAGAAAAAACAAAAAAACAAATCCGGTTTACAAACTAAAACTGAGGGAAACACATTTTTTTCTTATTCTAGAAAGACATCTTTCATTTATATTTTAATTATATTCAGTATGTGAAATGCACATGTCTACATTATTAAAACTCTAATTCAGATACGCGACGAGTATTAAGTATCAGATTATTTTCTTTTAAGTTAGATCTTTCAATCAGAAAAACCGCAAAACGTCCAAAATAGAATGAAATCATAAATCTCTAATATGAAATGGTTAGAATATTATCTTTCCTCCTATGCATTTCTAGGAATATGATTGGTAAAAAACATCCGGGTGGAGACCGTGTATAATAACTTTTAAATGGATAGTTAAAAAACAAGGAATCCATGAATTTTGTGTTTGTAAAACAGGGAAGACTTAAGAGTGTGTCAGAGATCTGTATTGTTCACCAAAATTTTACATCTATTGATGTTATAATATTGTACCTTTTCTATGATTAAAATGTCATTTACAAGGGAATGTCATTATTGGTTTTTCTTATTGTTGAAGGTATTATAATTGCCAATACTTACTTACACCAATTATTTGAAATTTAATGGATAGTTTTCTCAAGAGCAATCATACCACATCTACTTTTTATATATAATATACAAACAGACAGATCGGTTTTCCATTATGAGATATATATTTACTGTGTAATAGTTTTATGTTTAGAAATTGGCGGGTACAGAACACGTATATCATATCATAACAAAACGTGTAATGGCCTGACCATTAAGTATAACCGACGATTGGGCTCAAGGAGAAAAGACTATCAGGTGCTGATACTTTAATTATGAACCAATCTGACATATGGTAAAAAGCTGAAAAACAAATAAAATACAATTTTACAATGTGTTCAATTAATGTTATTAAAGCGAAATGTCAAAGGTAATAGATAGCACAGTCCGTTGAATCCGAGAAAATGTTGTACTTTCAAGAGCAGTTAAATTTCCAGTGTTTCACGGAGAGAATGTTCAAATATGTATAGATTAATTTGAAGGCTTCAAAAACAATGTTGTAAAGTTAACTCACTCTGTGGTTAGCCACGAATTGTGTCCTAGATGACGTTTGTCCTTTGAAATGTTCTCCAGAACTGGTATGACCTTGCAATTTTCAGTTTGAGATCCGTGTGAGCAGGGGAAAGGTATCGATGATACGATGTTTTAATGTTCTTATAAGGTTAAAGATGAATAATCCTCCTAGACTGGAACACATAAACAGATTAAGAATATAATCAAACGAACTATATAAATTACGGAACGGTGTAACAGAATAAAACGGCTCGAGACATTTCTTAATTCTTGTCTGACAATGTTTATAATATTGATAAGTATTGATTGTTTTTGCATATTTCAGACTTTTTGACTTTTAACTATTTCAAAAATGTTGATCTGAAGAAAATACAAATTATTTGCATAGTTCTTTTCCTGCTCACACGGATCTCAAACTAAAAATTGCAAGGTATTTTATTGAGTCGATTGGTCAGTTTTTCTTGGCTATGTTTGCTCTCTAATTGGAAAATTATTATGCAAATATATTCTCACGTCAGGACATCTTAAGTTCCCGACCTCTTCAATAGTGTGCAAAATCCATACAGCACTATAAGATATCAAAGGCCCCGACGCGACAGAATGTAAAACAGTAAAAACGAGAAAAAATTTAGATGTTAGAAAAACAACATTGACTACTAGACTGATAACGCTATGTTATTATACAACATCTCCTTTTTAAACTGAATTTTATTATTATTTTACCTCTCCTATCCCATCGAACTTGAAATAAAGGATACAACTGATACAATTAAGGCTGCCTTATATTTTGACTTACATCTATAAATTGACACTAAGGGCAGGAATGGGCACGATTACTGAAAAATGTAATCGCGATTACATGAAGGATTGTTGTGCAATCGATTAATAATCGATTACTTAAATTTTAGTATGTAATCGATTACTTTATCAAAAGTAATTACATTACTTCTCGATTACTGTCGATTACATACTTCAACATTTCAACAACAAATAACATTGGGTAAAACACAATTATATTGCTCAGCATTTGAATAGTGGAAATTAAGATCTTTACAAAATGCATCATTCAAAGCATTGCATGTTCCTAAATTATAAGTTAATAGCTGCTTTTTAGATCAAATCTCTTGATGAAGATTAGAAATATTAAAAAAATCTTGAAATTTTGACTTTCAAAATAAATGAAAGATGTCATCGCATTGCATTAATCGCTTATTCATAAATAATTGTTTTTCAAAAATTAAGCTATCTTACTGACTTACGTTAGCTTTTTTGTTTTTACTATTTATAAAAAAAATTTAGCATAGTTAATTATAATGTTTAATGGAAGTATAAAAATAAGCATAATTAATTAGTCCAGCTAATTTTTAAGATCAAATTTATTTTTATAATGACATGCATGATTTAAACCTTTTGTTTGGATGACAACACTAATTATAGATTATTTAAATGCCACTGGAGAACAATTTATAACCTGGGGCCAAATATTGTAAATTTCCTTCTTAATTAGATATAAGATAATTGAAATAAAAACAAAGTATGTTTGTTATTGATTAGAAGACTTTGATTATCTCATTAGTAAAGGCAATTTTGTTAAGATTTGTAACTTCTTCAATCAAATTATATACAAAATATATATTTATAGCTAGTGTCAAAGGGATACATGTATCTATTTCTGAAAGGAATTGCTATGGATTGCCATTGGTTCATTGCTAAAAGGATTTGTGTTCTTTTTTATAATTTATATACAAATGTACATGTATATCATAACATTTAAGAAATCTACTGTTTATCTATTCTAAGCTTTAATTTCAACTATGATTGAATATGATGTTTTCAGGAAATATAATACAAATAAGCTTACTACTTTTAAAAAAGCAGTACAGAACTTAACCAAAGACAGAAACATTTCTTATTTAAGATCTATTTTATTATTTCAAATCTATTTTCTTATTTAAATATTAAAACTCTTGAATTATTGACAAGCACATACATCCATTTGTTTCAAACACTAGATATAAAAGTAAATTTAGGTAGGGGATCTGGTTACATAATACAGTTTGAGACAATATAAAAGAAATAAGGCAATTGCTTAACTCTCAGTCTCAAGTATTGTTGATTCATAATTTTTTATCTGTACTACAAAGTGATAACATACATATTTTCCTCTGAAATAGGTCAATTTTCATCAAACTATTTTACAAAAGTAATCGAAATGTAATCGAAAAGTAATCGATGATTACATCAAAATTTTTGCTGTAATCGATTAAATTACGATTACATGTAATCGAAAATGTCTTCGATTACAGATTAATGTCGATTACTTGAAAAAATGTAATCAATTACAATCGATTACGATTACAGATTACGATAACCCCATCCCTGACTTAGGGTCGGTTGAAAACAAAACTATATGACACAAGAGATGATTTCAGCACCAATTGTGAAATTTCCATTTCTATATAGCAACATCCAAGCAGCGCCTACATACGGAATATATTTCTCCCAGACGATACTGTATATATTACAGGGCTTGTATTTCCTATCATAATTTCTTTGCTAGAGGGTTACTGGTCACAATAAAGATATCAAAACAAGAGTAACAAGTGGTGAAGTTGAAATCATTCCTTCGGGCGTTTTACAGACGCCACCTTAAGTTAATTCTCCGTAGGGAATATCTGTTCAAAAGATGAAAGTGGATATGTTCCTACTTTTGTAACAACAATCCCATCCCCTTTTCCCGAATGTGACCAACCGATTTAGACTTAAAACAGCGTTTGTACAAACATGTTGAGCAGGATCTGCTTATCCTTCCGAAGCACATGATATCACCCCTAGTTTTGTTCTTTTTTTGTTATGGGGAAGGGGTGTTCGTGTTGCTCAGTCTTTAGTTTTCCATGTTTTTTCGGTACTCTGTCGTTTGTTGGTCTTTTTTAATCATTCCGTTATCAGTTTGTTTTATTTGTGAGTTTGAATGTCCCTTTGGTATTTATTGCATTTCTTTTACTAAATGAAACATTAACAGTGACTGGTTTTTGTAGACCTTTAAGTATGTTTGAATATGCAGCATATAGTTTTGTATGACTTGTCGGTCAAAAGTTTGATATTTAACATTTTCTTGTCTTGTTGATTCAAGGAGGAAATATATGCCATATAAGGTAATCTATCTTGTTTATGTTTATGGACAGCAAAACGACCTAAGACCAGGGATAGAAACATATTCTAAGTGATGACCTAACAATAAAAAAGTAGAATACTCTTAATGGTGTGTCTTATCGACCACGACTTGATGGTAAGCCCATGCACGGTCTGCTTGGCGCCGAAGGCGTTTTTTGAGATTTAAAAAATAAGTTGTCGTATTGATGGAAATGTTGGAAAAGACGGCCGCAATTTTAGGTTTTGTTTTAATGTTTTGGTGTGTTGACTTTTTTGGTGTAGTTAATTTACAACGGTTGATTGCAGGGCTAGACTGACCAGTTTTGCAACCAGCTTACCATGATGGTGAAGTACTGGTCGATGAGTCTCGGTCATAGTATAAACGATAAAAAGAATCAGGACCAGAGTCGTGAGACAGTAAAGTGGCAGTTCAGTATCTTTCACCTCGGATACTGGCCCTCGGCGTTAGTCGACATAACACTCCCCAATCAATAATGGGTTTCGGAGTGTATGTTGACGCGAGTATTTACACCAACAAAATGTAGACTGTAAAGCGTTGCATTTGTTTCTATCATCGAAAGTAGTGTGTCGTTGATCCATCCATTAGTTAACCAACATTGTAGATAGCGGGTAAAAAGGAGCTGACCAAACACGTCTGTTCAGCTGTAATGACTAAGACGTGGTTGATTGGAGTAGAATACAGTGTATTGACATGTTTTTAAATTTCAGATTTCAGAAACGATTCCAATTTGTAAGGACAAATAAAATAGTATTAGTAGTTTTGATTACATCCCACTGAAAATAAGTTGGTCTGTTTTAAAAATTATTGTGATTGTGTGACTTTAAACTTCTTTAAATTGTTAAACATTTGGAAATTTAATTATACCATCATGTTTCTGAACTGTGAATGAAATCGTTAACACTTAAAAGAATACTTTATCATTAATTCACATAAAAGCGTATCAAGATGACAATTGATTGCCATTTTAGTCTAGAAAATGTTATTGATCCCGAGAGGTGTTCAAATAATTATGGAAAAGTTATATTTTTTGTTGGTAACGTACACCCCAGTTTTTTTAAAATTTTCTGCACACATTTTAGATCAAAGAAGACTGATAAACTGATATATGTGAAACAAAAATTGAAAATGTACAGGTTAGTATGATCGGGCCCTTATTAATCGACTTCCTTCTTTCTGAAGTATAAAACTACTTTTTGTCTGTACTTATTTCACTCCATCATATTGTATGTACGCTAATAGAGATAAAGCAGGAAAGGATTGCGATTTTAAAAAAAATATTTTCATTTCAGATGTTCATGCAAGGAATACTTGTTTGTGGTGTAATGTAATTTGTCATACATTGTATCTAAATGTGCTCTAGTCATATTTGAGAATATGATATTGTTGACGGATGATTGCTAGAACATGTGACATTAGAATGTATATATCAAATGAAAATCAAGTCAACCGGATTGTGATAATATAGCCGAAGACCCATACGTAAACAGAATGTATATATAAAGACATATAATTTGACCCACTGTAAGGACAACTGTCTATGCTTGAAGGCTGTAGCTTAACCTCTTAGTCTATTTTTTATTTTGTTGTGAACGTTTTGAAATTTCAATTTTTTCGATGCAAGTTGTTATACTTAAGGTCAAGTTACAGTAAATGGGCTATGTCACAGATTTCAGTAAAATTTTGCATACAAATCTGACTCGATGAACTTCAACTGAAAATCGAAAATATAATGCATTTATCTCACTTATCGTTTGAAATATTACTGATTGAATTCTTACAAAATGGGTAAACATTTCTATAGAAAGCACATAAAATCGTCGAAAACCCTTGTAAAATTTGTCTTAAAATCGCCAAATCTCTAATTCTACTCCATAGATTTTTCTTAAAAAACTATATGTTGTTGATACATAAATTTCCGTTATAATGATGCAAAATAACGATAGGGTCACCGACTTCGTTTTTACGGTATACTCATTCAAAGTTGCGTTCTTTGTGAAAAAATCCAACAAAACGTCGAAATAATCGTAACGTTATCGCGTTGCAGGCCATAAAACGATGATTTTTGACGTTTTTCACTACCAACAAGGTAACAAATTGATTATTAGACAAAAAACGAAGTCGGTGACCCTATGATTATTTTATATCATTAGAACAGAAATTTATGTGTCAACAATATATAGTTTTTTAAGAAAAATCTATGGAGTAGAATTGGAGATTTAGCGATTTTAAGACAAATTTTAGAAGGTTTTTTGTCGATTTTATGTGCTTTCTATACAAACATTTACCCATATTAAAAAAAAATCAATCTGCATTTTTTCAGATAATAAAAGAGAGAAAAAGATTATTTTTTCGATTTTCAGTTGTAGTTCAACGAGCCAAGGTTGTATGCAAATATTTAGAAAAATCTGCGACGGAGCCCATTTACTGTTCCTTGACCTTAAACAATTCGAATTGAAAATCCAAACAAAAATTTTGAATTTAAGGTTTTACTGAGTGACATTTCCTATGATTAAAATAACAAAAGCATATGCAATCTTTATTTTTTGTTTGTAGTTCAAATCAACTTTGATGAGGAACTTGTATCTCTCTTCTCGGACATCTGTTCAATTACCTAAAAAGAATAAAATATTTACATTGAAATATATATATATAATTTGTCGGAATAACATTCCAACAATGTTAAATCTGTAAATTTGCAAATGTTTTGTTCTTCTCTGGCCGGGATTCGAACTCATGCTACTGATATATCGTGGCATCAAATCGCCTTGCAATATGCCCAGCGTATAAACCACTCGGCCACCTAGGCTCAATATGCATGCAATACAAATGTTTTGTAGAGGGGTCTAAATAAAGCACAAACAACAGTTTCCAAAAAGACCGAAAAAGTGAAAAAGTATATTTTAACAACACACATTTGACTACAGGAAAGTTACCTAACTAACTTGTAGTGTGTCATTCCTACACAATATGGACAATAATCATAAAGTCATACACAGGAGGTTTTTGTAGATGTACTGGTTAACGTACTATCACAAGCAACAATCATTGTCTCGTCCGGGTTTTGAGCGTGTATATATTAGCTTACTGCTATATTGTGCAAGCTTCTTTTTGGTAATTGTAAATTTTGTATATTGTTTCTTGCATTGAAATAAGTAAATGATGAAAATAATACAGGAATTTGAAAAAATTAAAGGAGCTAACAAAATGTTGATAAATGTTCAAATACTTACAAAAATTTCTCTCACAGATATAGTAGTATTTAGATTTGCAGCTAGTGTCAAACCATGTACTTCCACCGCTAATGAATGAAACACAATTAGCACTATGTCCCCCGGAACCATAATTGCTATACCAAGCTTTAAAGGTTGCAAGTGACTGGTCTATACTCCATCGCCATTCTCCCTCAGTCAAGTCACTTAGTCCTATCCAGCATCCGGAAGATTCTGATAAAAATAAACAAGAATGTTCATTAATTTTAGAAATGGAACGTAGTTACTTGGGTAATTACTACAGTTGAATGAATGAGCGAACACGACTATAATGAGAGTTTGGCATATTGATAAGACAGTTGTCGATTGTCGATTACCACATGTTCACTATTAAGCTGTCTTTTGGTTTTGTTTGTGTCGATGGTTGTTGTCTCAATGTAAAATAATCCACATCTCGTTTGTTCATACGTATCCTATTAATATCTTTAAAGCCCTCTTAAGCTAATATATTCTGCAGACATGCAAGTAAGGGTAAAAATATGTACCAAAGAATATTCGAGTGATTAATGATCGGATTAAGAAAAATACTTACTATGTGATCTTTGTGAGTGTACCCATTGATTTTCAGCTGAGTTATCAATCTTAATAAGATATCCACCTATTTCCTTGCAACGTCGCTGAAAAAAGGTTACATCTTTAAAGGTATGTTTCAGCTAAATATCTAGTTCTCTGTAAGTGTTTTTTTCTTAAACTCACCAAACATAACTTTTATGGAGCAAAATTCACCATGTGATATTTACTTAGAAAGATGATACTATCCCTTTCGCATACGTTGTTTTCAATCCAGCTTATGTTTTATTTTCTTTCAGATATTTATTAATACAAGTTAATAAAAGATAACACTTTTTTTATAAAGGAACAATTAAACCTAAGAATTTAATTTTGTCCTCCTTTAAACTATTGTTCATTTTAAATGTATAAATGTTTAAATTGACTTAAAGTTCCAAAGGGCCGGGTGTTAATACATGTAATTACAACCGTTTATTTATATAATTGTTTAATATTATAAAACACATGTCACTTTAATAAAAAAAAAATGGTCATGGTATTGTTCAAATATATAATTGATTATCATTCGCAATACTGATTAGGGGTCTTTTGATATGAGCGTCACTGATGAGTCTTATGTAGACGAAACGCGCGTCTGGCGTACTAAATTATAATCCTGGTACCTTTGATAACTATTTACACCACTGGGTCGATGCCACTGCTGTTGGGCGTTTCGTCCCCGAGGGTATCGCCAGCCCAGTAGTCAACACTTCGGTGTTGACATGAATATCAATAATGTGGTCATTTTTATAAATTTCCTGTCGTATTTGGCACAACTTTTTGAAATTTTGAATCCTCAAAGCTCTTCAACTTTGTACTTGTTTGGCTTTATAAATGTTTTGATATGAGCGTCACTGATGAGTTTTATGTAGACGAAACGCGCGTCTGGCGTACTAAATTATAATCCTGGTACCTTTGATAACCATTTACACCACTGGGTCGATGCCACTGCTGGGGGACGTTTCGTCCCCGAGGGTATCACCAGCCCAGTAGTCAACACTTCGGTGTTTACATGAATATCAATAATGTGATCATTTTTATACATTTCCTGTTTACAAAACTTTGAATTTTTCGAAAAACTAAGGATTTTCTTATCCCATGCATAGATTACCTTAGCCGTATTTGGCACAACTTTTTGAAATTTTGAATCCTCAAAGCTCTTCAACTTTGTACTTGTTTGGCTTATAACTATTTTGATATGAGCGTCACTGATGAGTCTTATGTAGACGAAACGGGCGTCTGGCGTACTTAATTATAATCCTGGTACAGGATCCTGATAACTATTTGATTGAAAATGACATCATGCCTTTTTGTTTATTGTTGTAAGATTGCAGTTTCAGTACCGTTTACTCGTTAAGAATAAACTGTAAAATATAACTATAAGTTAGAACTATTACAATACGTTGCATCATCCTATTACTTCAAATATCTTAATGTCAATTATTAATATGTACCTCTGCTTCAAACCAGGGAGCAGTCTTTTGAGAAATGTGATAACAATGGCCTTGGTACTTCTTCCATTGACCTTCTACATATAAATATATAAGTTATATAATCCAGCAATGTTTTGTTACATTTTTGTAAGGTTTATAACAACGTTTAAATGTTAGCACTTCACATGGATATTTAACTTACATTCTTTTAAAAATGTAATCTTGAGGTTTCTTAATCTTAAAGTGTAACAATGCATAGTGAACTTTGCCCATAGGAGTTGTGTTTAAAAATACTTCAACATTTATAAAAGGAGAAAGCCAATGCTATATCTTATAACTCACAATTGTTGGCTCAAATACGTCCTCAGTTCATAGGACTTTCGTCCGATAAACCAAGTCTCCTCTTTTCAAATACACATCGAAACGCGTATATAACATGTGTTGAAAAACCAAGAAGTACTTTTAATACTGCTTCAACTCCTATCATACAAGTTAAAATCAACAACAATCTGGGACATGTGAAAGTGTTGTTGTTTTAATATAAATGTTCAAGGATTAATTAGCTAAATCTTACTTTGTAAGCCTGTTTCCAAACTGAGATCAGTTTCCACTTTTTTAATGATTTTTCCGACGTTGCTTTTCAGTGTTGCCAAGTGGTTTTTCATGATATTGATACTTTTCTGAATATCATTCTCAAGTGTCTGAACAGTCTTTGCAATGTAGCTGTCCACTGTGACCATTTCATTTCTAGCATCATCCAAATTTTTTTTCGTTTCCGCAGTAAAGCAGGGTAAACGTTGGATTTGTAAACCCAATGCAGATGTGCTTGTGCAGATTAGGAAGATTACGAATATGTTATGCATTACTGAACTAGATTCTACAAATTGAAAAAAAGTAATAAAATGACGTGTTGATGACCGTACTTTGATCTATAATGGTTTACTTTTATAAATTGTGACTGGGATAGAGAATCGTCTCATTGGCACTAATCCCACATCTTCCTATATCTTTATATAAAGACAAATCTGATTAAATCTTACTCTTTGATCCTGTTTCCAACCTGAGATCAGTTTCAATTTTTTTTTTTGCCGACATTGTTTTTAACGGTATTAAGCGACCACCTGCTAAATGCGAACAGCGACAGCGTTAATTTGTATAAAACGACCATCTGCACTGTTTTTAAACGACCATAATGTACTTGGAAGGATCAGTGACTTTCGAAAAACTGTAATCGTACCTCCATTTTGATGATCAATGTTGACTTTGTTGATTTAGTTAATACAACATGGAAGAACTGATCAAACGATAAGGCTACAGGATGACTATAGAAATATTGTCTTGACATGTCAGGAGATGATAACACTGATTAGTGAGTAATGCATTACAAGATATTTATTTATTTATTTCTGTGCATGTTACACCCCAATGAAAGATGTGGCTGTTTTTTTTCACAGATTGACATATATTGATTTGTTGATTAATTATATTGACACTTGACATTATGAGTATAACTGTTTAAAATCTGAAGGTAAACAAGGAAATGTCATCTTTAAGGGGCTGGGTTCCATTAGCTTGATCGTGTGAAAAAAGAATAAGATAAAAAGAATAAAATTGGATATTTGATGTTTTTGGAACTGTAGAAATTTAGACAATTACCTGTAAGGTTGTCGAAAGGTAATTGCAGAACATATAAGAGTTAAATGTCAGTGTATGATTTAACATCTTGTTCGCGAGGCACAGTAAGATTAAGGGCCATAATTTTTTTGTCATTTTAGAATTATTCTTTTATGAAGAAAAGATAACATAAAAAAAGTCATACTGTGAAATTTTATAGTTAAAACATCTACAATTTGTAGAAATTAGATAAGACATATAAGTAATTACAGGGCATTTCGCTATATGCGGAACAGGAATGTATTTTGTCTTTTGTCCATTTAACACCTCGCTTTGAGATGTTTTTCAATCAAAATCGTATATATTGGGTCATATGAGTCATTAATAAAAACTCCAGGCAAGAAGTAAAACCAAACGCATATTCAGTTTTTAACTGATCAAGTTCCTCATAATTAATGCAATTTTATTTTTATAAAAAAACTGTTTAGGTACTTACAGTCTGAATCCAGATTAAATACATGAACAACTGGTTGTAATGTCCTAGATAGCATTTCTTTCTCCCTATAGTAAGCTTAACGAACAATCCAACTCGTTAAAATGAAACAAGATCTATTATTTTTAAAGGTGTGTAACGTATCAATATTTTATAGACATGCAACAACGTTATTGTATCCTAAACATCACATCCGAATTTCATATCATTTATACATGATATATGTAGACCGGTTGGAGAATTGATATTTAAACAGACTGGTTTCAGTAATCGCTAGCACTTTATCACGTTTGAACAGTTAAAAATAGTTTGAACAGCTTTAACAATTAAAAATACTAAATACTAAACTTGTTCAAAGGGTATCTACACGTCTCAATCTTCAAAATCGGTTATCTAAAAATACTACCATCGCTAACATTTTTAACAATAAAAATCGTGGTTACCCTTCTATCGATAAGTGTCATGCCAAAAAATGACTTACATGTCCCCGTCTTTCCACCAACAATACGGTAAGGTCCACGTTTAATGGTCGCACATTTTCTTTAAATTTTGAAACTGATATAACTTGAAAAACAAACAGTATTATTTATTTACTCACATGAAACAAACCGGGCTGTGGTATTCAGTACGTAGGAGAAACTGGACGATATTTATCTAAACGCACTCAAGAACATCTGTATCGTTTTAAAAGACCAAATAAATTCAAAAGTATCATTTACCAACACCTTAAGAAGCACAACCATCCTTTTAAATATTTAGCAGTTCAACCTTTAGAAGTAGTAAATAAGCAGCCTGGTGAATCGCATTCAAAGTTTGTACGATCACGGAAAATAATTGAATTAAATTGGATTAAAAAATTACAGACAGTTTACCCTCTCGGTCTAAATGATAATATCATGGGAATTGGTAATATATCTAGAACCAATTCCGTTAACATTTTGGATATAGTTTCTAAAACTGTTCGTAAAAACCGTTCTCACGGTTGTAGAACAAATCGCAATCAAAGAAAATTTCGGGCCAATCATACCAATATTTCGGACCTAATTTATATTTCAAAAAACAACGGCAGACATTATCTGTTAACAAAACTCTGTTCGTTACCGGTTAATAAGTTAAATAAAATTTTGGAGGATTGCAACACAATTTCATATAGCAGTCCTAAGTATGAAATTGTTCAAATTATTATGGCATATTGTTATTCTAAATTATTTCCCAAAATTGATCGCCCTGAAGATCATAAAAAACATTTTATAAAATTAAGTATGTCAATAAAGGCTTTGATTTTGTAAATATTGCTGGTATATTTAACGACCATTCTGTTAAAGAACAAATTCCTGGATATTTTGACGATACTGAGCTACCTCTTATTTGTTATATTTACAAGAAATCTACCCGGAAATTTGTGTTTAATTATAGTCAATTGTGTAAAGATGTTAATATCAGTGAAAATACACCTACTTCATGTAATTGCAGTAATTCCGAATATATTTATGGACCCATGTCCCATGTTATAACAGGAGATCTTAACATCGTTCAAGACCGAGAGTTAAAATCATTCCTCAGTAAAGGACCTAAATATCGTCTCCCGTCAATTATTAATTGGAATGAGTGTCGTAATATCATCCACGACTCTCTCCATACTTACTGTATGAAATGGATAAAACGGGAAAAGGCTGACAAAAAATCTTTGGACTCTTTTTTTAATTCAGTAATGAAGATAGTTGATATACGTATTCAACATTTTAAAGAACATTTTACTATTAACAATAACCACAATAAACCTATTTCTCGTATCAAACATAAACTAAAAGAACTAGCCAAGGAATTTGTTTTTGTCCCGGCCGATAAAGCTGCTAATAATATTATTATTGTTTGACGAAAATTTTACATTGAGGTTCTGAAAAAGGAAATCACCAATTCACCAACATTCCAACTGACTCCATTTTCAGAAAACGAAATCTGTAACAAACATAAACTTCTAGCCACCGCTTTACAAGCAGAGCCAAATACAATGAAAGTCCCAACTATGTATTGGCTTCCGAAGCTACACAAAACCCCTTACAAATATAGATTTATTTCGTCTTCAAGCCATTGTTCAACTACTAAATTGTCTATTCTTCTTACCAGCACACTTGGTACAATTAAAAACCTTATAATAAATTGTTCAAATAAGGCCTTCGAAAATAGGGGAATAAATTACTTTTGGAGTGTCAAGAACTCGTTGGAAGTACTTGATAAATTGCATGCTTATATTGGTGATTTTGAATCTGTTCAAAGTTTTGATTTTTCTACCCTGTATACCACATTGCCTCACATTCTCATTAAGAAAAAATTCACACACCTAATTAAATGGGCATTCAAAAAATCAGAATGTGAATATATATGTTCAAACTCTTTTAGGTCATTTTTTAGTAGCAATAAACAAAAAAACTATGTTAATTGGACATGCTTTGATACTATATATGCCCTTGAAATTTTACTAGATAACATTTTTGTTCGCTTTGGGGATTCCGTATATCGTCAGATTATCGGAATTCCAATGGGGACTAACTGTGCACCACTTATAGCGGACCTCTTTTTGTATTGTTATGAGTTACAATTTATGACAAAAATAAGCAAAGACCCATCAAAACAACATCTGATAAACAAATTTAATAATACTTTTAGATATTTGGATGATATTTTGGCTCTCAATAATGACGACTTCAGTATGTATATTAATGAAATTTATCCTGCTGAACTTACTTTAAATAAAGCTAATACTAACAATGACCACTGCCCTTTCCTCGATCTTGATATCTATATCACTAACGGAAAGCTGAATACTAAAATTTATGATAAAAGGGATGATTTTTCATTTCCAATCGTTAATTATCCGTTTTTAGATGGTGACGTTCCCTTGTCACCATCTTACGGTGTTCATATATCTCAACTTGTACGATTCGGTCGTGTATGTAACAATGTTTTAGATTTTAACGAGAGAAATTTATGTATTACTGAAAAATTATTACACCAGGGTTTTCGATATCACAAACTAGTCAAAACATTTACTAAATTTTATCATCGGTATAAAGACAGCATTCGTAAATATAGCTCAACATGCAGACTTCTTATACGTTCAGGTATTTCACATCCAATTTTTTATGGAAATATTCTGTATAAAGCACAAAGGTGTCAGTATTCACCTCAGAAACTTACAAAACCTTTGAATAGACTTATTAAGAAGGGATATAATTACGATACTGTTCTCAAGTCATTAAAGATTGCATATTTTGGCGTTAATATTGAGTCACTGATACGGTCTTTGCGTCTGAACTAAACACATTTATTCTAAAAACAGTTGTTGGCATGACACGGGTTATGTTCTTCTCATATATGTTATGATGGTATGATACTAAACCCCTAACGGGAAGGATTGTGCCTGATGTTCATATGATGAAATCATAATCTTTCAGTCAGTTTAATTGAAGTCTGGAGCTGGCATGTCAGTTAACTGCTAGTAGTCTGTTGTTATTTATGTATTATTGTCATTTTGTTTATTTTCTTTGGTTACATCTTCTGACATCAGACTCGGACTTCTCTTGAACTGAATTTTAATGTGCGTATTGTTATGCGTTTACTTTTCTACATTGGTTAGAGGTATAGGGGGAGGGTTGAGATCTCACAAACATGTTTAACCCCGCCGCATTTTTGCGCCTGTCCCTAGTCAGGAGCCTCTGGCCTTTGTTAGTCTTGTATTATTTTAATTTTAGTTTCTTGTGTACAATTTGGAAATTAGTATGGCGTTCATTATCACTGAACTAGTATATATTTGTTTAGGGGCCAGCTGAAGGACGCCTCCGGGTGCGGGAATTTCTCGCTACATTGAAGACCTGTTGGTGACCTTCTGCTGTTGTTTTTTCTATGGTCGGGTTGTTGTCTCTTTGACACATTCCCCATTTCCATTCTCAATTTTATGTTAATATATTATGACCTGTAAGTCCAAAACAGTTAAAAAGTTATGCTTTTTAAAGTTTAACGCTGCATGAAGATGTTAAACCACTCCATAAAAAAGTGAGCCAAGCGAGGAATATGTAACGTTGTGGACTTATCCTGATGTCATCTCTATGGTGGCATTATGCTTCTTTCTGCTCTATGGTCGGGTTGATGTCTCTTTGACATATTTCCCATTTCAATTCTTACTTTTATTCTCAACTAGATGTTTTCTATTAAATTTGAATATGATATCATGAAATTGTAATGTTACAACCGATATCAAATATGCATATTAATGCATGACTCTACATAAATGTAGTTTAAACTATAGTAGATAGTTGGTTTTTTTTTGCATTCAAACTGCAAAACGATGTCAAATCGACCGGGAATAATAATTTTTCAGAGAATTTTACTAGCAATCCCATGAGCCTAATTAAGCTTAAACACCATTCCAATATTGTATATGAATCCCTGTAGTTCTCATACGTATAAAGAGATTGCAAAGTTTGGCGCTACATGGAGAGGTTAAGCCACACACCGAGACTAGAAAGTCATGTACCGAGTATATCAACATAAATGAAAAACTGATAATCTTGCATGAAGAAGCATGTTTTAAGAGCAACGAATAAGCTTTAAGGTGGAACCGAAAACTACTGGGAGAGCTAAACGTTTTAACAAAGTTGTATTGGTAATGAAATATTAAACTTCCCAATGATCAAAATTGGTGTTTGTCGAACTGCTGTATATCCAACTATTTTTTTTTTCTCAGAAAGTGATTGGTTCAAGTTTTTTGATTTTTTTATTCAAAGCGTCAAAGAAAATATTGTGTCAAAGTTTTTATAAAAATTAAACGATCCAAGTCAAGGTGTTGGGTAACACCTAAAGCTTAACCTATTTGATATATGTTGCTTCGTTGACCAGTTTAATCATCACAATAACTCGAGATGTTAAGTATTACCATCCTCTTGTTATGAAAAATAATATCTAAGTCCTTTAAAGTACAATTATGTTTTAAATAGTTATAATTGATGTTTAACATTAAGAGGAATTTTTTTTATTAATATATGAGGAATATATTAATGTAACATGTATGTTACCAGATATGTACTAGACCATACGCTGCGAATTTTGAATGTTGCTAGTTGACAAGGATGAAAATTAATACTTTATTGCAAAATCACATATATGTATGCTATAGGTTGCACTTTGTAAATACAGCCGTTTCTGAAAACACGCCTCTTTTGGGGAGAAATTGAAAATTCATAGAAAATTGATTTTGTTAACATACTGGTTCCCAGTTATGCTCTCTGTGTTCCATATCACAGAGACAGAACTTGGGAATGTTACCATTAAATAAACACATGCATATTGTTTACATGGTATATGTGGTAACCTTTCATTCGAGGTAGGGGTAGGTAAGAAAATTAGTGTAAGTTTAAACTCTGAGAAGTTCAGGGCATATAAACGTTAAAAATATGCCGCACATCCCTATATTTTGACCTTTGAAAAAAATTGTGGTGCAAATGAACTTTCAATTCAAGGATAAGATTTTTTTCAAAACTTCATAGTAAAAGTGGTACAGTTTTAGCCGTAAAAGGAGTTCCAATGGGAAATTGCATTGTCAATATTTTCAGAAATGCAACCTATAGCAACGAACACATGCCAATTGATTAACAGCGTAGAACAATACATATAAAAGCAATTTAAGAAAACACAAAACATTAAGTAATAATATGTTATCTGATTGGAGGTGATACTTCGTAGAAAAACAGCTCGGTCTTCCTGGTGAAATAATTATCTCCAATCCGACCAAACATTTAAGTACTTCTGTTTGATCAGTCCGAGGATCAAATTTCTTGTCCCTTAATCTTAACTCAAACACGTTAGCAGTAGAAAAAATAAGATAAAAAATTAAATTAGTGACGTGAAAAATTGAAATACTATTAATATATTAAAAGGAGTATGTGTGGGAAAGGGCTGTATTACCGGTCTATTACTATTAATTCGTTATGATATAACAAACTAAGAAATACATATACAAATAATAAGAAACCATTTCAAGAAACAATGCATACAACGTATCTGTGAACATCTCTGACACATATATGTGCTACATTCTTAAGGTTTCCGTTATACTTTCTAAGCCTAACGAATAAAGGGCATCAGTAGTATACTGCTGTTCGAAAGTCATAAATAAATTAAGAGAAAACACATCCGGGTAACGAACTCAAACCGAGGGAAACATATCAACTATAAGAGGAAAGCAACGAAACAACAGAAACACAGAAGTGCAACATAACACAAACGACAATGCAACAAACAGTGAAACGAACTATAAGATAGCAACTGACATTTTACGATATTGTTTTTATTTTTTCCTTTACCACAAGATGACAAACATAAATAAGCGATTGTTTATTTTATATAAATGTCAAAAGGGTTTTTAGATGCCATTGGGCATTATGAAATTTAAAAGTCTAATACAACAGACAACACACTTGCATACAAACAAAATACAACAAAAACACTACACAGAAAACTTAAGACTGGGTAACCGGGGTTAAACTAAGGTGCTAGGGTACTCAGTTTCTGCTTCACTTGTAGAATACCAGTGGATCAGAGTGTGTATTGTTACTGTGACATAGACATTTTATAACGGTTAACAAATCATGAGTTAGTCCGTAAAAATACCAAAATGGATGACATCAACATAAATTCATAATGTTCGTTTTAGTAAATTTCCAAAAATACTTTTAAAGACATATTTCTCTAGTTTTCTCAAACTAGTTTAGGAAACAACTTGATGACGTTCGGTGTACACAAGACAATGCGATTGTTGATTATTGATATTTAATTACTGATGTTTCATTTACAGTCATTCGAGACGAGTTTCTTAAAGATTTAATATTATCGAAATTAATGAACTTATGCATGCATTTTAGAGTGTATGTTACTCGTCTTTGAAATTATTCACACAGTTCATTTGTAGAAGTACGACTTTATTGTAATGTAAATACTTGTTAATAGGACTCAACATATAGTTTAGTGCTTTGTATATTAGTGATGATGAGCTCTTTTTGTGATACTTATTAAGGAAATAGTATATTAAACCATTTTATTATAGACTGCAAATAATGTTTAGTAACTATAGCTAGGCAATGAACATGTTTAAATGCCAAAGGTTCGGGAAACTTTTGTAAACTGCACAATAACAAAAATACAGAACTCAAAAGATAATTCAAAACGGAAAGTCCTTTATCAAATGGCAAAATCAAAAGCTCAAACACCTCAAACGAATGCAAATAACTGTCAGTTTCAGGCATTTTCTAATGAAGCAAATGGTAGATCAAAGTTGCTTTAATACCTAGCTTATCTTTCACTGGTATGGCAGTCAATTTTATTTTATGCATTTGATCGTGGGATTTTCGTACACATATTTATTAATCAACCATCGTGAGGAACAATTTTGTTTAACCATTCCATTTTTGAGGATGTTCATCTTTTTATTTTTAATCCGCTATTAGTAATAACAAATAATTATGTGTAGGTTAACATAGCAATATCAAACGGTCTTAATTAAGCGTTTTATTTAGATGTTTAAAAAAATAATATTACCTGAAGTATTCAAAGTTATACAGTTAATTCCTTAAAAAAGTACGGCATAATCATCAGTAAGCATTAGGAATGTAGGTACATTAAATGTTGCCTATGCCTGTTGTGAATACTGTAGTGACTCAACACAGTACACGGACGTACTACAATAATGTTTACTTTATTTGAATCATCCGATGAATAGCAACAAGTTGGCTGTTTTGATATTGATTATATTCTTTTACATCTTCAGACATGTTTTTCAGAATTCTGGTCACCTATTAACACTTAATTCGTTTATTATTGTAAAGTATATATTAAATCAGCGTCCTTGTTTAAAATATCTTGTACTTTTATGCTTTGGCATTTGGATAGGGAGATGTGGTATTTTTGCAAATTAGGCACCTGTCAACAAGAGACGAAATGACGAAAATGTCATAGATCACCAAATGATCTTCCATAATGAGCAAAATGAAGTAGTATACCGCTGTCAAATGGTCATAATTCGATTAAGAAAAAACAAATCTAGATAACAAATTAAAAACCAATTGTTCAGAGAACAATTGAAGGTCTTCCATCAAAACAATGTATTTTGATATGAAAAGTTGTGAAACTAAGTTTAAAATGTCATTTCAATCGTCAAATGATAGCTCCTAGTAAGCTGATTCCAAAAATATATTGTTTCCATACATTTTTTTTAAATAAGGGAGATAATTTGTTACTTCCGGTTTGAAAAATGTTACTTCCGATTATATTTGAATATTTACTTGACACTGATTCCAAAAATATCTGGTTCTATATACTTTTATATTAATAAAGTACAAAAAAATAGCTATTTCCGGTTTACAAAAGGTCACTTCCGGTTGTTTTTTACAAGGTTAAATGGTTTGATACCTTTTTCTAAAAGTTGTATATCTTTATCATGTATACATATAGAATAAAAGCAAAGGTCAAAATCTAGAACGTCAAATTAAGCTATGACCTTGAGATCAATTTCAAAGTCATAAACCAAGGACCTCAAATCAAAAGACCATAGGTCTTTATTATATTTAGTTAATGAGTTATATCACCGAACGCGTATTTTTAAATACAAGAGGGGAGAAAACTCCCTTTTACATTCAACGTACGCTTGCAATCAAAATTTACATCTTACGACATGTCGCAACTAACAATTTAGTAAAAATAATTTGTTGATATCTTATAGTCTTTGGATATAAGTGAAAATAAGCCAAATTCAAATATTAGAATATGACCTTGACCTTTGACCTTGACCTAATTTTCATTTTTTGGGACCAAGGACCTCAAATCAAAAGATCCTAGGTCTCTATCACTTATGATTTATAAGATAGAAATTCATATCACTTATATCAGATGCATAAGGGGAAATAACTCTCATATGGAGCGGTCATATCGCTTCGGTCAAAATAGGACAAATCATGCGAAGGATATAACGAGCAATTTTGTAAAATAAATTTGTCATAATCTTTTACGGTTGCGAAGGAGATGCGCTAACAAGGAAAACAGTGTTTGGGGAGATAACTCCTACAAAGAAAAGTATTCGTTTACGCAGGGTAAATTTCAAAAGCGCATAAACTGTTCGATATCATATACCAAATATCTAAGCGACATATTGCGAAACAAATGTTTATCGCAAGAACAAAATTAGGCGGAAGAAAAAAAAAATAATCAGAAGAAAAACAATAGGTCTTTCCACAGAAAAGTGGAAAGACCTAATTAAAACCGATGGAAACACATTTACTTTAAAAGAAAAACAACGGAACAAGAGAAACACTGAACTACCACAGACACAAACGGACTGAGTGATACAAACATAGTACAGGTCATTTTAAGGAAAATGTGGTGGGTTGAACCTGGTTTTATGATTAGCCAATTCACCTGCTTATAATGCAATGTGAGAATAAGCTAACATTACGTTACTTCCTGACAGGAATACAGTACAAATAAACGAAAGAACACTCAACACAGAGAAATACACAAATAAATATTATTAAACCCATACTGTTTTCAAATATGATGAGGCCAAGACATGACAAAATGCCAAACAGTTTGATTTACAAAACAAATTAATAATGTTAAAAACGAATCTCTGTGCTGGTAATGACCTCCGTGAGAAGCAGTCTCTCAAAAAAGTCATTTTATTGGCATTTATTCTACAGATTCTTTCCTTTAAAAAGAGTTTTTTTCATTTTTAAACCTCTATTACTTGATCAAATAGTAACATTGACTAAATTTCGTCTTTAGAATATCATTTGAAAAATATAGTTTGTATTTGGAGTCATGTGATTAAATGAGAATTTCTGAATGCGCGAAGGTCAGCAATATGGTTTTGTAGGACTTGTTGGTAAAAGGTTAGATTCAACCCTTTAGGTCCAGCTAAAAATGAAACAAAATATCGGCCACAAAAGGTAATCTTCATTGTTTATAATTATTAATAAAACGATTTTAGACATATGTAAGGAGCATATTCTTAAGGTTGACCTAAACGTATTAAGAGTATACGATGTAAATACATTTTTTAAATGTCAGAATCCAGAAAAGATTCAAATTTGCATAATAAAATAAAACAGTATTAATAGTTTTGTATATGATGTGTACAAGCTATCATTTTGTAGAAATTATAATGTATATTTTGTCTTTGTACAAATTGTAATTAGTACAAAATCAAATTTGTACAAAATTTAACTAAAATTCACTTACAACTTGTACAATAATTTATATGATAATTTTGGTTAAAACATACAAATTATAGAATGTATATTCAATGACCATAAAATAAACTTTATTTACAAAAAACTAAAATACCCAGATGGATACAGGAAATGTAAATAATACATTCATGCCAGTTTTACTTACAGTGCAATAGAAATTGAATCAAATGACAATTCTGATAGAATAATAAAGTTGGCCCCAGTGACATATTTGAAAGTATTACAGAAATTGTCCCCTTATAATCATACGTACAAGGAAGCGTGCTCTGTCTAACCAGCAGATTCCTGTGCATAACACTTGCACGAGTTTTTTTTACGGATTTCACATGTCATATGAATGCACGCAAATATAAACCAAAGCTGAATGCGAACTTGTTATGCGCCAACAGCTCCATACCCAATTTTCAACGAGGAAAACGATGCAGAATTTATGAGAACTTGTAATGAAGATTAATGAATTTCAAAATACCAATTCCCCAAAATACATTAGGTTATTTAATCTGGATAATTCGGATATTGCATTGGAACAGCTGTAGTCACTTTAACACGATAAATGTTGAAAAATCATATTTAATATATAAAAAAGAAGATATGGTATGATTGCCAATGAGACAACTCTCCACAAGAGACAAATGACACACATATCAATAACTACAAGTCACCGTACTGCCTTCAACAATGACCAGAACCCATACCACGTAGTCAGCTATAAAAGGCCCTGAAATGACAAATATCAAACAATTTAAACGAGAAAACGGCCTATGACTTTTTATCACCACATTTGTTTTTAGAAATGTTGGTTTGTTGGCGGCTGATTGTATTTTTAAGGAGGAAGACGTAAACACTCTTTCCGAATGGATTTAGGCAGTCAGATCGTTGATACAAATCAGAATTAATAAACTGAATGAGTCTATTAATGCCCATGCTACGTCAATCTTTAAAAACCCAAATGTTGCAAAACACTTATCCTACCTCCATGACAAATATGTTGTCCCCGCATATAAAGTCACATATAACATCGTTTTTGTGTGTTAACTCATTACATTAACTGCTTGATAAACGACTTAAGTATTGACAATTCACTTGAAAACTCAACATATACGACACTTACCAAAGAGGAAATCCTAGATAATCATAGGTCTTTTCTAGATTCCTTTGGCATTTCAAAGATGATGAACTAGATCTTCCATCACTGTATTGGATACCTAAACTACATAATTTTCCTTACAAACAACTGTTTAATGTTAATGGGTCTTCCAAGTGCTCCACTAAACCTCTTTCTAAATTATTAACATCTATTTTATCAGCAATCAAAGACGGGCTTTAAAGTTATTGTGAAACTGCATATTCTAGTGTGGAGTGACTCAGATGTGGATACTAAAAAATTCCAAACATCTTTTAGAGTACATACAATCCAACTCTCTTTCATCTTGCAATAGTATTAAAACATTTGACTCTTCTACACTTTACACAAGTATTCCACATTCCAAACTAAAAGACAAATTGAAAGAGTTGGTATTGCTTTGTTTCATTAAACAGAAACGCCAACGTAGATACAAGTATCTTGTCTTAAAGGAGGGACAAATCTTACTTTGTAAAGGATCACTCTGATTCAAACATAAAATTCTCCGAAAAATACATTATCAAGATGCTTGATTTCTTGATTGACAACATATTTGTTACGTTCGGAAGACGTGTTTTTCAACAGACCGTCGACATTTCAATAGGAACCAATTGCGCCCCTCTTCATGCTGACTTGTTTCTTTATTATTATGAAGCTAACTGCATACAGGAACTTCGTAGGAAGAAAGATAAGAAGGTAGCAATATCCATTAACTCTACTTTCCGCTATATAAATTACGTTCTTTCACTAAAAAAATTGGTGACTATGTTGAACACATCTATCCCAACGAACTAGAGATAAAGGATACAACAGATACAGTCAAATCTGCCTCATATCTTGACTTACATCTAGAAATTGACAATGAGGGTCGGTTGAAAACAAAACTTTGTGCCAAAAGGGATGATTTAAGCTTTCCAATTGTGAACTTTCCATTTCTAAGAAGCAACATTCCAGCAGCACCTGCATATGGGGTATATATCTCCCAATTGATACAATATTCCCGTGCCTCCATTTCCTTTCATGATTTTCTTGATAGAGGCCAAGAGTTCCAATTGTGAAGTTGAAATAAATTTTACGGACGCCATCACGAGTTGGTTGACCGTTATGGAATAAACGTTTCACAAATGATATCGGACATATTCCTTACGTCGGAACTACAATCCCCTTCCCTTTCATGAATGTGACCTACCGAATTAGAGCTATTTACCGGATTTGTTATAACATAAGCAACACGACGCGTGCCACATCTGGAGCAGGATCAGCTTACCCTTCCAGAGCACTTGAGATGACCCCTTGTTTTTTTTTTTAAATGGGGTTCGTTTTGCTTATTCTTTAGTTTTCTATGTTGTGTATACTATTGTTTGTCTGTTTGTCTTTTTTCATTTTTAGCCATGGGTTTGGTTTTATTTTCGAATTGACTGTCTCTTTTGTATCTTTCATCATACTTTTAATCTATTTTACAATTGATGCAAAACAGAGCTAACCTTTATCCCATAGATCTGTTTATTCACACACAACATGCATAAACATTATGTGCATTTTAAAGGGAAATCACACTATTTAAACTACTAATAATAATTCATTGAAAGTTTGCATTTAGACAGATCAAACTTATTTCAATATTTTAAGCAACAAAAAAATTGGGGTCACCAATGTTGTTTTCGAGATCTGACGTCATCAAAAAGTAAAGCATTGCGTTATACCGTAATATTGAAATAGCGCTCAAAAATGCTAAAAGAAGGCAAAATTATTGAAAAACGATGTTTAACTGGTTTAACTAAAACAGTCAATTGTAACTTTTATCTTATACACATTTATTTTTCTCAGTTTCCTTATTTTTTAAGGGCTTTTTACATTTCCCGCCATTTTTAATTGCCGTTTATTATAGATTTTTCTTGAAATAAAAAAAAATCTACTAATGTTTTTTCCTTCAAAATTCTGCATTAGTTGCAGCTTCAGGAGAGATTTTAAAAGCATTAATAAAAAAGGGGGGTCACCGATGTTTTAAATCTGCTACAGTGGAAATAATCTTATTATCAATTTTTGGCGGGAATTATAACTTTTTCTCTTAACGATAGAACGACGTTGCTAGCAAAGCAGCATTTCTTGCAATGCTTGGAACTATTGGGTTAAAATTATATGTATATATTTTTTTTTATATAATAATTTTTTTTAAGGTATTTTGATTATTCATTATTAAACATACAGTAACAGTTTATTAAAAAGTAATTGTCAAAGTTGGAGTCATCTAAATTTTTTAATTGCATAGGTTGTATAGGAAAAACTAATGTGTGCCTCATGCCGTATTAAAGAATTAATTTACGGCTTGCAGATTTAGAATCTTCCACTTCGGAAGATTGAGGGTATCTGGGCTGAAAAGTAACACGTTCCATTTAGACTACAAACAGAATAAATTCACTAACTTGTCCATTGCACCGGGAAGATAAAACCCGAAATGCCGTGTTTAAAAAGCCACAAACTCGGCACTTAAAAAAAACGCCCTCAATGACAATTTTCGGAAGAAATTTAAAATTGGCTAACATTTCTGTTATTACACAACGCTCCATAATCGACACAAATTAAGTTCGAGTTCCAGTTTTATTTTAATTTCGAATATTTTTTCCAGTAAGATTTCTAGTTTAAGCTCGAGTTACACTTAGAAACTTCTTGAGTTATACTGTTAGATAGAGTAAAAATTCTGGTAAGAGTTTAAATTTTGAGATCCGATGAAATTAAGAGTAAGAATGTAGTTTCTATTTTCTGTTGGTGCACCTCTTTTTGTTTGAATGTATATTCTTTTATCACATTTATCTTTCATTGGGGTAAATGCACCTATTTTTGCCAATACTGATTAATGAGGGGGGTAGGACCTTTTTCGGGACGTCGGGATCAAGTGTTTTTAAGCTCGGGATTTCGGGATTGACCCTTTCGGGATCCGGGATTTCTTTTTTCGATGTTCGGGATGTCAGGAATTTTTTTGTTAAATTCTGGACCTCGAGATTTCATGTTTTTAAGCCCGTGATTTCGGGA
The DNA here is from genome assembly GCF_963676685.1 of Mytilus edulis. Taxonomy (NCBI): domain Eukaryota; kingdom Metazoa; phylum Mollusca; class Bivalvia; order Mytilida; family Mytilidae; genus Mytilus; species Mytilus edulis. The sequence goes on along the minus strand of NC_092355.1, from coordinate 59,269,107 downwards.
TCAGGACCCCTCTGACCCCCCACCACCACCACCACCCCTCATTAATGATAGTTAATTTGAAAATAATTAATTGAATTTGTGTGCCAATATCTAAGCACTCTCTGATATATCATGTTGGCTATTTTTGTTTAAAGAACCAAAGAATAAAGAGTAAAAAAACTGGATGTCCTTTTCAGTCACGGTCTCCGACAATATCTCTTTATCACTGTTGACAGTGATCACATTGAGTGATCTAAACTCGAACCTACATCTGAACTTTTATTACTATTTATTAATTTTTTTACCATTGTTTTCTTGATTTTTGCAAAACTTTCAGTGGCAAATATTACATGAACATCAGCACTAAACATTTGTCTATATGAGTGGAATATTCTTTCACCAGACGGACCATTAATGTGTTTGTTACAGTTTAGCAGTACTCTGTGAGACATGTGTATATCTCTACATAAATACATGTGTGTGTGTGTGTGCGTGTTAAATATTCCTGTTGTTGGAGACGATGTATAGTACGTGTTGAATTATTATACGCCCGGTTACGGAACGTATTATGGTATACATCTGTCCGTCCTTCCGTCGTCAACATGTCGGACATTTACTCAAAAACGCTTTAACCAATTGGCATAAAACTTTAAAGAAATTGTTTATATCTATTGACGTGAGCTCCCTTTCTTTTTTTTATAAATTATGATTTTACGTTTCAGAGTTATCCATTAAAAAAGGGGGATTTTTCCAGTTTTCGGACAATCATAACTCAATATCGCTTTCATCAATTTTCATACAACTTTGATAAATTGTTTGTATCTGTTGATGTAAATACCCTTTTGATTTTCATAAATTTCTAATATGACATTGAGAATTAATGAATCTTTCTGAAATTGTACCACAAGGTTCCATATCACAAATGAAAGGCTGAAATTGATTTAAGAGGTACATTCAATTGCTCAAAACGTTCAGGAATTATGAGCCACAAACAAGCATTTTACTAAAATTACTATTTTACAATAACTTGTGTTATGGATCTATCTAAAATTGTACTACAAGGTTCCATACCACACAGGGAAGGCTGGGATCGAGTTTGGTGGTAATTACTCCAGGAGGGGAGGGGGTGGCGTTTCATTTTTTTTTTTTTGCAAATTTTTCGAAATATCTCAAAAAGAAATCTCCAATTGCACAGTATTGCACAATAGATTTTTAATACCTTTGATCACATTTATCTTGTGTCAGAAACCTATATTATGTCAAATTTTTTATCACAATCCAAATTTAGACCGTATCAAGCTTTAATATTGTATCCAAACTTGCCCCAACTGTTCAGGGTTCAGAGGCATTAGATATCAAAGGAACATTTGGGAAAGATGGACGACACTTAGATCATTTCTGTCGTCACATGTCAAATAAATAACGATTTCAAATAGGACTTCACACATTTACGTCCAGTGGCAAGTTTAATGCATATTCAGAACTAGAACATATGAATTTCACTCTGCTTTGTAAAAACCCGACAGGCTGAGCCGGATAAATACTTATATGAAATGAGATGTTTGATGAATTATTTATACATGTAGTATAGAAGACTATAATAGTTATGACGTTGCATGCATGTGATATGAGAAAACTGTATTTACAACCCTCTTTTGAACAGAAAACGACAGATTCCGATAGCTTTACGATAACATGCTGGTACTCTTGGTCTATATGTACCCTCCCCCGAAAATATACGCTGAACCCTACATACCGCATCGCGGCGATACGCTGCCAAAGTTGTGTCATTTCATGACCACTTTCGGCTATTTTTTTGCCATACATTTTGTCCATTTCGAGTAGCATTTTCATTTTTGCACTTAAGGTCAAGATGAGTCCATAATATTTTTGGAAATTTAGAATTCAATTAGATATTGAACATATACATCAGAAAATTAAAAAAAATTATATGTCACCGACTTCGTTATCGAGAAAATGGTCGGAGAGAATGAAATTCCAACGTTCTTAGTGTTGATTATGTGTTTTGTATTGGTAGATCATTTTTACCATAATGGTCTGGATAGTGGGTCATTCATTTGTTAATGTTTATTTTGTGTTGCCAATATTTTTTATTCTTTATATTTTAGCACCTCATCATTCAATCTTTTTTTTTTTGCCTTTTATTCTGCAGTATTTGCTCATTATTTTGTATTCCGCAGGTAAACCCCAATACAATCTAGAAACTCGCTAGTACAACATATCAGTTGTAAAAAATATGATATGTCCATCATCATTTCTCCTGCTTTAGTGGAACATCCCTTCGAGCGTTCGCTTTTTATAAATTAGCAACTTTTACGGCGGAATCGAAAACGGCGACGTCATAATACAGTTACGACACTATGGCGGCGCCGAGAGCGATGCGTATAAGCAATAGTGTGATTTCCCTTTAAGATGCAGATTGTTTTCATCTGTCCAAAGTCAGGAATCTAATGTTCAATAGTCGTCGTTTGAAGATGTGGTTCATAAGTGGTTCTCGTTTCTCGTTTTATTATATAATGTAACGTTGTTGCTGTCTGACGCTTGCTTGTGTACCTATGTGTTATTATTTTAAACGAACATAAAATATGAAAATTGATTTCATTGCTCGAGCCATAACGTCATGAAAACAGATTGTAAGGTTGAAGTTATGAGACTTACGATTACATAAAATGAAATTTCAATTAAGTTAAACTGATATAGGTCTCATTGAAAATCGGAAATAAATTTTTATTTGACCTTATTCACTAATACAATGTACTCAGAGATAAAACATGAAAAGACAGAGACGCTTTTACCTAAGGAAGTGTAGCTGAACATCTTATCGAAAATGAAGGACAAATTAAAAAAAACTATACTCTGGGTTTGCTCTGTGATATTTTCTAAACTTGTTCACGATTATAAAAGTCAATGCATCCTTGATATATATATATTCTTTATTCGAAGTTTAAAGCAAAGAATTCATCTTTGATCAGGATTTATATCTCTCTTTTGGGACATCAGACCAATTCTGTTTATTAACCTGAAAAGAATTTAAATTTTGACATGAACTATGTAAATCAATCAATTAACGATAACGAGGAAACAGAAAAAATGTAGTGAAAGAACACAATTCATCTCACAAACGATAAACCATAGTGCATGGCATGGAACGCAAACGCGAATTTACTTACTATAACTGTATTTGCATGCTTAATAAATGAAAATGAATTAAAGCATGCTGAAGGTAGCGCGCAGTATATAAAATAATAACAATTTTTTTTATAAGCAAAGTCTCGTTACTAAAAGATGACAAAAATGTAATGAAATGTTAACATTAGAACGTAAAGATGAACGGAATGACGGATTCTATAATAATTCCGATCTTAGATGGGTATTTAGAATCAGTTTGTCTATATCTGTTTGGGTTACGACGAAGATAATGTAGCACTAAAATTGTATTTTGCGAATTGACTGTGTTACAGAAAAGGACAAGGCCTACGTGGTTTTTATATCGGAACTGTATATTCAATAAGAAAAGAACTGTCTTGTCGACAACTTGTGACACAAAATTCAGAAAATAAAATGGCGGAACTTTAAAAAAATAATAAAAACCAGACCCAAAACAATTTTTCTAAGGCGTTTAATAGAAAAGTTTGAAGAATCAAATAACCAAACCAAAATCAAAGAAATATCTTTTTCACGGAACAAAGAAAAAATCTTAAAGAGAATAATCTAACTTAGTTTTTATGTTTTAATTTCTTTGCTACCCAATATGGTCCATAATCATATTGTCATTGACCCAGGATTTTGTTAAAGGAATGTTGAACTAACTACCAAATGCAATACTTATTGTCTCTTTTAGGGTCTTTAGAGTTTTGTTCTGGTTAGCTTTGTTAGACCATGCCATAATTTTATATTATTTTTAGCTATCTGTTTGACAATTATAGAAATTGTATTGCGTTTCTTGCATTAAAATGAATAAAGTATGAACATATTGCAGAAATTATGAAAAAAATTAATGGAGGCAACAACATATTGATTAATGTTGAAAAACTTACAAAAGTTTCTTTCACAGATATAGTAATAATTGAATTTGCAGCTAGTGTCAAACCATGTACTTCCGTGACCAGTGAAAGAAACACAATTATTATTATGACCTTTGGATCCATAATCTCTCCACCAATATTTAGAGGTAGCAAGTGACTGGTCTACACTCCATCGCCATTCTCCCTCAATTAAATCCGTAAGACCTATCCAGTATCCGTCACTTTCTACAAATATATATAAAAGACGTTCATTAAAAAAGATTTTAGAAATGAAAGGTTGTGACTTTGGTTATTACTGCAATCAAATTAAGTTGAAGTAAATGAATAAAATAAGAGTTTGATATATTAATGGTTGGATGTCGAAAACCACGTGTTTTCCCGGAGAATTCTGATGGTTGTTGTCTCGTTGTGTTTTTGTATCAATGACAAAATTTAGCTGAAATATTCTATAAACACGGAATGAGAGTTCAATTATTACAAACATCTGTACCGAAGAGCCCTGATTAACCAGATTTGAGAGTGAAGCTATTTAAGATCCTTATATGACGTGCTTCAATCGCTTTATGAATAAACCCATGCTCCAAATCCAATAAAATTAGTTTGCACATGCGTATATTGACTACTGCAGAATTATGAACTTTATCAAATGAGCATGCATTAAATAAATTTTATTAACTTAAAACACATCAAACCTTTAAATGGTGCACCTGTTGTGATTAATTCATTTATTATGACTGTAACGTGCTGCAATTCGAAATTTTGACCGAGATACGACAACCGTTCGTGCTAGATGTTCAAAACTCCTCCCTCTGAAAAATCTCATTACCAGTCGTTTGCTCGTTTACTAGTAAATGCCGATGTTCATGGAAGAGCCTACACAAACGTTCTACCTTAATACACATCGGACATAACCTGAATTGTCCTAATCAGAATCGAATTAATTGATACAAGTTTTAACATGGGTAGGAATTATATTCGTGTTATTTTAGCCCTCACTATCGTTGGGGTAAAAATAATCAAGAATATAATGCCTACCCATGTTAAAACTACTATAAAGTATAGCTTGCATCAATAATTTCTCAATCATTTATGCAATTCAACTTCAGATAAAAAAAAAACCACGTACTTTGTTGTCTTTTTGAGTGTAACCATTCATTTTCAGATGATTTTTCAATCTTTACCAGGAATCCACCAAAGTCCCTGCAAAGCAGCTGTAAAATATGTCACAGTTTTGAAAGTATATTCCTAATCCAACCAAAGATTTGAAACTCACAAAGCAATTGGCAATGATACTTTTATTTTATTTCTGAAACTTTCCATTCTTTGTTTCATTTTTTAAACGGGAGTGTCGTAAATATTTTTACAGATTTCAGAGTTAGGGGTTTGTAGCTAGGGTAGTCAGTATTGATATAAATCTTTTTTTTAATATAAACTTCTTAATGTAGTTAAGAATCTGCAATAAGTATCTGTAAGGGTAAACACTCGAATCTACAATGAAAAATGACCCAAACTTGAGCAAGTATGATACTTTAACCACGCATTTGATTTCAGGGATCTAAAATAACTGATGACACCGGGATATTATTATCCTTTTTTGTTAATACTACAGAGTGACTTTGTCTACATAAAAATTGCAAGAAGAACTGCAACAAGTTTGAAATAAAAACAAATTGTTATAAAGATGAGGTTGATACATGTAGATGTTAAAAATAGGATTCAAGGCTAACAAACTGCAACTATTTTGTTAAACGAAACAAATAAAATGTAATAATATAGTATTTCTCCATTGAAATTTGAGGTTTTCGATTAGACAATTAAATTATGGATTCTAGTTATTTTTGTTGTGAAATTTCAGTTTTAATCCCGTTTGCATGTGCACGTTTGTTTTTTCTTACTATACAACTATAAAAGAGGGACGAAAGATACCAGAGGGACAGTCCAACTCATAAATCGAAAATAAACTGACATTGCCTGGCTAAAAATGAAAAATACAAACAGACAAACACTAGAACACATGACACAACATTGAAAACTAGAGAATAATCAACTAGAACCCCACCAAAAACTAGGGGTGATATAAGTTAGTCAGCTATAACGGAATATTACGAATAATGTATTTAAGTGGGAGAAATGAGAATATGAATTTATATGGTTATACATATTATTATTCGGTAAACGAGTTATGTTAAATAATCTTAACACCTGAAATATCTAGATTTTAAATATCAATATTTACCTCGGCTTCAAACCATTTGACTTTCTTTTGAGAAATGTAGTAACAATGGCCTTGATACTTCATCCACTGAATTTCTACATATACAATGTACATATATAATTTGTATAAACCAGCAAATGTATTAACCACAAATTTGTTTTAAGATTACGAGTGTTACATAGTTTCTAACTGTCGTTTTAATTTCGGCATTTCGCATTGACATTAATTTATATTGTGTTTTAAAAGCACACAACAAATGTAATCTTGCAGTGAACTCTGCTCGAATTAGTTCTATTTAAAATGCTCACTGTTTTCAAACGAGAAAGCTGATGATAGATCCCTGTTGTAACTGTGTACGCGAGAACAAAGTTCTAGAACCTTAGATTTGTTCTTCTCACATATTTCCACCATTCATCTAAGTTTTCTTGTTTGAATTGTTTTACATTGTTTTATCGGGGCCTTTTATAGCTGACTATGCGGTATGGGCTTTGCTGATTGTTGAAGGCCGTACGGTGACCTATAGTTGTTAATGTCTGTGTCATTTTGGTCTCTTGTGGACAGTTGTCTCATTGGAAATCATACCACATCTTCTTTTTTATATGAGAGATCAACAAGGTCCAATGTCTTGAATGTATTCTAATATACACTCTATAGCTTATAGATCTATAACATGTTTCGAAAACTAGGCACAAGCTACGTTTGACAGGTGCATTGCATAGTAATATACTGGTATTATTTAAGTTATAATCAACGAAAATCCTATTCTGTATTAGTGTTTTGTTTATATATACATACATAAGGATGAATTTAGTTAAATCTTACTCTTTGATCCTTTTTCCAAACTGAGATCAGTTTCCACCTTTTTTATGATTTTTCCAACGTTGTTTTTCATTGTTACCAAGTGGTTTTTCATGATATTGACACTTTTCTGAACATCATTCTCAAGAGTGTCAACAGTCTTTGCAATGTAACTGTCCACTGTAACCAGTTCTTGTCTAGCATCGTTCAAATCCTTCTTCGATTCAGCCGTAAAACATGGTAAATGTTGAATTTGTAAACCAAATGTAGACTTGCTTGTGCAGATTAGGAAGATGGCGCATACTGTATACATTACTGAATAATACGCTACGAATAACAAACAGTGATAAAATAACATGACATAAGAATATAGACCGTACAGGGACCTATAATTTTATCTACAACTACGTCATGTGACAATGGTTAACATGTCTGTTTATTTTCATATGAAACAAATCGTAAGATTTACTGAAAGACGAAAGAGTTAATTTATTTTTGGGACTTTTAATCATATTCCAATTTATAAAATAGGTAGTTGAAAGGTCGTGTTTGCGTATACTGGTGCAATGAAATTAAGAACATCACTGTATTCTTATGTTACAAACTATTTGGAATAACGTTAATTAGCATTTTGATATATTCCTTTTATTCACTTGTACTTTGTAGCTTATATTTTATTTCATTTTATGAGCGTGAAAAGAACCTGACATCACATTAGTCTGATAATTTAGTTTTTGAATATAGTGACTAATCATCTCCGAATTTTTGTCCACTTTGTATTCATTCAGTATGGCAAAATTTACAGTATGAAAAAAAGAAGATATGGTATGACTGCCAATGAAACAACTCTGCGTCAGAGACCAAGTGAAAAGAAATTAACAACAATAGGTCATCGTACGACCATATTCTAAACTATTAACACATGTTCCTATATAGGTAAGAATTCCTAAGGACTGTTGTGAGTTTGACCATAGGCTTTTGTCAGTTAGCATCGTTATCTTTAGATAGAACTTGGTATATATCTAGTTATGCCGTTGGACAAAAAAATTTAAGAGTATAGTGCGGAAATTTATTTCACACTTATGATAAAATTTAACAATGATCTTTATTATGATGAAACAAAAAACTTTAAAGAGGAGGAAAATTTGAGGACTTTAAGTGCTGTAACATTAAAGAATCGTTTGAAAAAACAGTTTGTCCGTTTCAACTGTCAAAGTTATGTATTTTTTTAAACAAGAGCTCGAATCAAATGTCAACTCCGATGAGGGAAGGAAACAAGAAAAAAAGAAGAACAGCAGTGAGTGATGATAGCTCACCAAATACTAAGAAATCAGGCAAACCTACAGTTGGTTTAAATTTTGCAATTATTGATGAAAAAATTAATATCTGACATATCTGACTCTATTTTGGTATATTTCTAAACCTTTTGTATTGAAATGCTAAAATCAATAATTGGCATTTGATAAACTATTGCAGGATATACTAGTCAACAACAAATAGTGTCTTATTCCCATCAGAAACTTTTTAAAATTGATTCACTTTGGTAATAGGAAAGAACTGGATTTTTTTGTACCATTTTTAAAATTGCTATTGTTACCACATTTAACAATTGTTTGAATTACAGACAACAGTTCCTAGATCCTCAATGTGTGTTCTTCGATTTGTGCTATTAAAATCTAAAGACATGTTTTTGTTTTTTTTTCTTATTGCCAAAAATTAGACTTTTTCAAATATTGTCTAATATACTTCTTCGTGATAAGACCTTTTTGATGTGATGTCCCCTACCAGTGACATGAACAGGAGATCTGGACTCAGTGTTGACTAACCTAGTTCAGTGGTTACCTGGAGAAGAAGGTGTTATGCATTCTATACTGAAGTATAAAACTATATAGATATAAGTGGCCAAAGAGTAATAATCATTTATAATTCTGTCAATACATAATTCTGTCTTGTGACTGTAATACGAGATTATAAACTGGAGAGTGTAGGTTGCTACTTACTCCGACCATTGGTGCCATCTTTTAAAGCACTTTCTGATGTACCTTTCACATCTATTACTGCTAATGCTCGTTTCAAATCTCATCTCACAGATCTGGACATATGGGAAGGTAAAACGTAACATAGTACCAGAAGTGAATGTGCTTTGAAATTAACATGGCTTGATTTAAATTCTGAGTGCATAGGCTGGAAATCGGATACAATGCTAAAAAGTTATATAGTTTCTAATGAAATCAATGAAAAATCAATGTCTGCTAGTTCTACGTCGTCAAAACTAAGTGATTTCGAAATACGAACGCTTCAATAACTTTGAACATTTTAAATAGGTAACTGATTAATTGGTTGCATTCGATTACATTGTACACAACCCAGTTAAAAGCAGAAAATAAACTTCTGAAAGGAGGGATAAATGTAGAACAAGCTCTAAGGGAGGTCAAAGAATATGCAGCTAGGTCAAATTTTTAGGAGAAATTTATGTTGACTTTTTTCAATTTAAACTTGGACGAGGTAGTTAGAATGGTTGGTCATTAAGATAGAGAATTCTATTCAATGGTCGGAAAGAGATTTCTGTATCATAAAAATGACGAGAGAGTGGGATTTGTAGTCACTTGGATCTCTTCATCACCTGCTGAAACTAAATTATTCCGTATTATTTTTACATATATTTTCTCAAGCTGATCATCGTAAAGACCCTATGCATAGGAATATACATTGTAGTAATGATTTTTTACCTGCTCCAGTGAATCCAAGGTTATACAATGATGTACAGTATGTAGATGTTAAACATATTTTAGTGACACAGGATATGAGAACATTTGACTGCAACAAGGATTTTTTAGAAGAAAATCTTGATGAAGATATTTACTTATCTCGTTTTGTTGCTGTGATGTTCTCAAAATGTAGGAGTTGTACGAGAAATAATGGACAAAAACAAGGAGATAAAGAATTTTGTTGCTTTTAACAATGTCATGCAACCGTTTAAAGGCATGTTTTGGAATGTAAAATATAACAATGATTATTATAAAATGCCTCAAAATGTGAACACCATGTTTACCTGATGAATACAGAACTTTTATCAAAGCTTCTGGTGCTATATCTTACCTAGCAAACGTGGGTGAAGTACAGCCCTCTCACATTGTATCACCAATAACTATAGAACCATTGAAACCTAAATTGTGCATTATTCCTATGTATCTAAAGTGTTTTATGAAAGATATCCCATTCAATTTAGATACGTTAGTGGATGTCCCTTGAACAAATAAACAAAATGTTTATCACACAAAGTTACATGATAAATCAATGTATGATAATGCTTTGTGACAGAATCAATTAGAACGTTATTAGGTTTCTATGGGACGGTAATTATTTTTGTTGAAATACACTCCCTTTTGGTTGGAAGAATTTTGCATATGTTTATAGGAGTAAGGCATGATTTTTCAGCTTTTTGGAAGGTTAAAAAAGATGTGTCTATACCTTCCTATTATAATTAAGGAAGCGTTAGCATTAAAAAATGCCCTCGTTTTTATAAAAAAAACATTGATTTTAAATAAGAGAGTAACTGTAAAAAAGTAGAAAATCAAGCTGTAGATTATGCATGGAATAATCAATACTCTAGAAACAACTCAACCAATGAAACTATGAAAGATATTTTCCAGTTAACGTTTCAGTCAAACTGTAATCTTTCTTTGTCTTATATTCATACTTCCGAAAACCCTTTCGATTATTTGTCTCGGGTATATTCTAAGTCTGATTCATCTATTTAAAAAAGAACTTGGATTTACATACAATAAAAATTTGGACCTCATACAGTTGATATAGATATACGAAGATGTGGTGTGAGTGTGGATATGTTTTCTTTAGATAGTAATTCTATATTAGATGATGAAGGTTTTGCAATATTCCATTTTACTCCTTATTACACCGCGATTATCTTCAGGTCTAGATGCTTTTGCACAGAGTTACAAGTCAAGTAAAAAAAATATTACGCATTTCCACCATTTTGTTTAATCTCAGTAGTTGTCAAATTTATTATACAAGCTAAAACTACATGCACTTTAATTTTCCCGAAATTAAACCTGTGAAGCCGTGAATTACTGAAACAGTTATGTTATCTTATGCTAAACACATTGTTACTATTGGTTGTTAAGGGTAGAAAGGAGTTTGATTAAATCCGTAAAAAAAAAGAGTTTTTTACCAGATAAAAAAGCAATATATGTACCGCAAAATTTTCATTCAATGGAGATAATAATACATGTGTAGATAAGTCTTTGAAAATCATTTCTACAAATCCAAAAAAAATCATTCCAGTGTTATTCACTGAAAATTCTATAATTCGATTTTTGACAGATGTTAATGGAAATGCGTACGCTAAACAGACATGCAACAGATATAGACAGACGTCAAACGGATAAGTAAGGACGTCTACCGGACAAGAACGGATTGAAAAAAAGTTATCCGTTAGTCATCCGTTCGAGCTATCCGTTAAGGTGTGACCGAGGCTTAATGAAAATGTACATGTAGTTTGAAATGGGTTGCAAAATTGATGGACTCTTCTCATTGTTTTATATGTTTAACTGATATATTAGATGTATTTGTGGTTAATTCTGGAACTAATGATGTAAATACACATTTAAACCTAGAGAAATACAATTAAAAAACTCGAAAATGATCTACAGTATGTTTCCAGTTCTATATGTGAGTTACAAACAAAGCATGATATAGCAATAGTTTTCTCTAGATGTATAAAAAACATGCAAAGATGTAGACAACTCTGGAATTAATGGTTTCCATTCACACAGTCAACAACTGTCTTGATGGTTTAACTTTTCTTTATTGATATTTCGAACATTTCAAAGAGAGAGCTTATAGATAGTATACATTTAAATGTGACAGGAAGAATCACATTTTTAGAACCTTCACGGATTTATGAGCTAGTTTGAAATAGAGTATGCATGTTATTGATATAGTTAAGTGATCTATTATTATTTGTTGTGTTAGTAAAGATACAGATTACAAGAAGAAATTTAGTTATAAGTTGTAGAATTGATTGATTTTCTATAATCAATAGAATTGTGTGATTAATGTTTAATAAAGAAGCAAATTTTGATTATGGTTAATATACTTTTGGGTATTTAAGGCCTCAGGTTTTGTATATTGATATTTCCCAAAAAGTAATGCACATTCCAAATATACATGTTGTAATTCTTCCAAATTTATTTTTGATACAAATAGTCTATAAGGTAATATCATTATACTTTTTTCAAAGAATTAAAAAGGAAATTATATTGTTTTAATAGTAGGGAGGAGGGTATATAACTAATTGAGTATTGATAAGGGTCATTGGTCTGTTGTAAGTTAAGTTGGCGATTGCAGTATTTTAAATAAAGTATCAAAGTAACGATGTTTAGTGTTTCTTTTCAATCTAAATCTTATATATTGGGACAAGGAAATCATTTTTAATAGAACACTGTTCTAAATGATCAACATATATTCCTATAAATTAAGAATATTCAAGTCCAGGTCAGTTTGATTACAGGTCACGGATGAAAGTATTGTTGATTTAATACATACAACATGGAAGAACTGATCAAGTGATAAGGTTACATGTTGACAATAAAAATATCGTTTTGGCATCTCAGGAGATGATAACACTTACTAATGATTAATATAGTGCAATATATGTTTTCCCTTCATTTTGTACATGTTACATCCCATTGATAAATGTGACTATTGTATTCACAGATTCACAGATTTACAGATATTGATTTGTTGATTAATTATATTGCCACTTGGCATAAGGTGTATAACTGTTTAAAATTCACGTTAAAAAGTATATACCATCTTTAAATGTCTGGGTTCCCTTAGCTTGATCTTGTGAAAAAACAAAACAAAAAACAAATGGGCAAATGATGTATTCAGAACCGATAGAAACTAGCCAATTACCTGTAACGGTGTCATAAGATAAAGGTAGAACATAATAGAGCTAAATGTCAGTTTGTGATTGACATCTTGTTCCAGAGTCAACATAAGATTAAGTGTCGTTAGTGTTTTGTCACCTCATAAATATTCTTATCTAAAGAAAATGCAACGTAAACAAAGTCATACTGTAAAATTTGATAGTCAAAACATCTACAATCTGCAGAATATAGATTAGATAATTAAGCGATAACAGGACCTTTCCCTATATGTGGGACAGGAATTTTTTAACTTATTTTGTCTTTTGTCATTTTAACATCTCGTTTGGAGATACTTTTCAATCTTAATCTTATATATAGGGACATATGAATCATTTATGATAGAATACTAAGCAATGAGTATAACCTAACTGCATAGTCAGTTTTAACTGATAAAGTTCCTTCTTATTAATGCAACTTTAATTCAAAAAATAAGAATACAATTACAAAGATTGTAGGTACTTACAGAACGAATCCAGATTCAATGCGTGTACAACTGATTGCTAAGTCCTAGATAGCATTTCTTTCTCCCTTCAGTACGTTAAACCAATAATCCAAGATAAAACTCGTTAAAATGAAACAGGATCTGCGCTTTGTAACCTATCCATTTTTTTCAACATGCAACAAAGTAATTTAAACAACACATCCGAAATTCAGATCATTTATACATGATAAACATGTATACCTGAACATGTTGAAGAATTGTGATTTAAAAAGACTGGTTCTAGTAATCGCTAGCACTTGATCAAATTTGTTTTAAAGTTTAACGTTGCATGGAGATGTTAAACCATACAATAAAAAAATAGAGAGTCAAGCGAGGAATATGTAACGTGGTGGCATTATGCTGATGTCTTCTTTATGGTGGCCTTATGCCATTCTTTCGCTCTACGGTCGGGTTGTTGTCTCTTTGACACGTTCCCCATTTTCATTCTTATTTTTATTCTCAGCTAGAAGTTTCCTATTAAATTCAAATTTGATATCATTAAAGCGTAATATTACAACCGAAATCAAATATGCATATAAATGCATAATCCCACCTACAAAAATGTAGTTTAAACTCTAGTAAATAGTTGTTTTTTTGCATTCAAACTTCAAAACGATGTCAAATCGACCAAGAATAATATTCTTTTAGAGTATTTTAACAGCAATCCCATGAGCATATTTAAGCTTAAACACCATTCCAATAATGTATATGATGCCTTGTAAGTCTCATTCGTATTAAGAGATTGCAAAGTTTGGCGCTACATGGAGAGGTTAAGCCACACAATGAGACTAGAAAGTCATGTACTGAGTATATCAACATAAATGAAAATCTGATTATCTTGCACGAAGTAGCATGTTTTATGATACGTAAGATCAATGAACAAGCTATAAGGTGGTACCTAACACTATACAGAAAGATAACTCTGTAAAATCAGCTAAACGTTTTAACAACGTTGTATTGTTAATGAAATATTAAGCCTCCGAATAATCAAAATTGGTGTTTGTCGAACTGCTGTATATCCAACTATTTTTTTTTCGAGAAAGTGATTGGTTCAAGTTTTTAACATTTTTTTTTCAAAGCGTCCAAGAAAATATTTTGTCAAAGTTTTTATAAAATTTAAACGATCCAAGTTAATTTTCGTCAAGCTGTTGGGTAACACCTAAGCTTAACCTATTTGATATGTGTTGCTTCGTTGACCAGTTTAATCATAACATTAACTCGAGATGTTAAGTATTACCATCCTCTTGTTATGAAACATATTTTCTAAGTCCTTTAAAGTCCATGTCTGTTACCTGATATGTATTAGACCATACGCTGCGAGTTTTGAATGTTGCAAGTTAACAAGGTTGAATATGAATACTTTATTGCAAAATGCACATATATGATATAGCAACGAAAACATACTTACAACATGCAAAATGATTAACAGCGGAGACAAATACATATACAAGCATTTTAAGAAAACCATAACATTAAGTAATAATATGTGATCTGATTGGAGGATATACAACGTAGAAAAACAGCTCAACCTTCCTGGAGAAATAATTATCTCCGATCCGACCAAACCAAAACCAAACATTAAAGTACTTCTGTTTGATCAGTCCGGGGATCAAATTCCTTGTACCTTGCTCTTGACTCAAACACGTTAGCAGTTGAAAAAATAAGATAAAAGATTAAATAAGTGACGTGAAAGAATGATATACTATTAATATATATAAAAAGCAGTGTGTGTGGAAAACGGCTGTATTACCGGTCTATTACTATTGATTCGTTATGATATAACAAACTAAGAAAAACACATAAAAATAATAAGAAAAATTTCAAGAAATAATGCATACAACGTATCTGTGACACATATATGTGCTACATTCTTACGGTTTCCGTTATACTGTCTAAGCCATGATCTCATGGCAGGATTTCTTGTGCATTGCAACGCTAAATCAAGGAATCTATGATAGAAACGAAGGAATACCATATCAACTGGACGATAATTAACGACGTCATAGGTGCTGCTGTAATATTGATACATAAAAAAAAATCCTGACGTGAACATTTATGTTTACTTTTTTGTCGTACAATTCATCAAACGACAAACATATTCATTTTTCTTTAAAATATAAGCAAAATATTAAGAAGACTTAATTGTATGATAGTAATAAAAAAAAATATTCAGCATTAAAAAAAGTATATCAACCTGGAATTAATACTAACCGTTCTACTACAACAGCTGGATGAATTCATGTTGCCGTTTCATAAGACAATAGACAAGTTTCGAGTTCGATGCATTTGCGTCAAAAACTTTGGCTTTAATGAACAGCATTCGTGCGTTTAGGGGCGTCCTCAATTCCGTTCTAATGTCGAGCCAATAATTGGAAAACTACAAAGTTAAATTGCACGAATTATTCGGCAAGTTGAACTTCATAATTGTCTTTCAGCACTGCTGTCATTACACTGAAATGCAGTCAACTTTAGCGTTTGATAGTTCATTGATAACATTCTGGCGTATCACAAACAAACAACTCGTAACGTCTCATTTCATTGGCCGAAAGATTCAAATACAACAACATTTGTAGTTTTCACGTGAATTGACACAGGTGACTGACTATGGAATGTACTATGTTACTACGAACGTAAAAACAAGGATTTTACAATGTATAGTTTACAAATCTTTGGTCAAAAGAATTAAATAAATATTTCGTGTATTTCAAATTGTGTCGAAATATTATACTGCAGCAACATAATTATCGTGTACATAATGTACATAATGAAACATATAAGGATAAAACAGAGACATATATACACGTATATAAATGTCTCTGGATAAAATAAAATACATGTGCCGCTTTTATACATGATTAAGTAACCACTTTTAATTTCTTTCAATGTCGTAGTTACTTATAACTTGATAAGGATCTTATAATGCTGATCCATTATAATAATTACAAAAAGTTATGATTGGTTGCATATTCCTCTTTTAGTGTGTTCATGCTATAAAACGAAGATACAGAAAGTTACACAGGAGCTAAGCGTTTGGTTTAAGAATTACGTATCATAAACGGAGCAAATTGTCCCCGAAATATAGAAACAAAAAAAAAAACCAATAATCGTATCATTTGTGCACGTGAATGAAGACGTAGTATGCAATGTACTATCATGATCACCACGAAATTCAAATGAATTCGGTGAAGGCATTTTGATGTAAAAAGGGTTGAAATGTTACATCGGCGAAGATTTTTTCTTTTGTATGTGTGGAACTACAAAAAAATAACTAAGGAACGATATAAATGTACTGTTTTCGATTTGAATTGGCTAAAAACCTCTCCTTTAATTTAATACCGTAAGAAAGTGATATGCATAACATTGTTGAACTATCCGCCAAAATGACGTGAAGTATGCATGCGTATTTAAAATGAAATACAAAATCATACATGTAAGATAAACTGATAAACGAAATATTAAGAAATTATTAATAAGTATGACTGAATGCATGTACTAGAAGGGGTCAACCTTTTTTATCAATACATTTAAAAAATAAACACGCTTTTAAAAACTGATCGTTTTTCTCTGTAACTATTTAGATATTTACAAATATACTATCTACGTTCGAAATTCAACCAAGAATAGCAAAACAGTTAAGTATAAAATTCATTAAGTATATCGCTGGAATTTATAAAGTATATTTTTCTCTAAACAAAGTATGGTTGGTTACATGTTCTGAATTTACTTAGAATTTCGGGATTTTTTCTAAAATTAAGTAAACTGAATTACAAAAAAAATCACATTATTTAGTCGAATACCTAAAACTTGCGAAAGATATAAAAAGGCAGGATGAGCAACTTGGCAAAAAGGCCGAATTACGATTTATGTAAAAAAAAACCAAAAAAATGGACAAACTAATAAAAACTCAAACGGTAGGACCAAATAGACTAAAATTAAAAGACAGGAAAGAGAACTTAGAAAGAAGAACTAACTGTTTCATCAAAATCCACCATCTCCCATCAAAATAAAATGGTAGATCTCTTAATCCAGAAACAACTGAGAGGAGACAGTTGAATTAAATATTTAGATGTGAAACCTTAAGATTTTAAAGTTACAAATTTTACTAGTGCACAAAATTATAAATTCAATGAATTTTACATGCACATACATGTTTCATTGAAAAGTTAGAATTGCTATGGGATAATCAAGAACACAATAATGTACGTGAATACGACGATGGATGTTATAACAACCTTGACCGGCTACGTGAATACTGATCAGTCCATTCAACTTATAGTACGCGTGTTCTATTTTCGAAGGTGTGAGGGCGAAGGTTTGAATTGGCCAATGAAAACGATCGTTCCTTTACGAGTTAAGCTAATAAGATTTGTTTGATTGATTACGTCGCACTACCTTTCGCTAAGCTTGGTCGCATATAAGTATAGGGAATTGTGATTAAGTACCTACAGAACAAATCTGATTTCTAGTTTATCCTGCACAATGACGATCACTAAGACGCTTGATGAACATTTATCGTGCAGGGATACAGGCGACCCCCTCTATCTGGTAAATGACGTCATAAAGGCGCGTATAATTGACGAGTGTTTTCTGGTGACGGATGAACTCGAAAGTGGTCTATTATTTAGTGTGACCCAACACTTACCTGTAACGTGCTTATTTACGAAAAGTAGACAATAAATATTCGATATATAAAAGTTCAATAATCAAAGCCATTGAAAATATTTAAGGTTATGCTTTTAAATATTTTTTAATATGTATTGATTACGATGGCGTTTAAATTTTTTCATCAACCACAACAAAACAATATTTGTAAGCGGTTGGTTTTTTTTTAATATTAAAGGAGTTTTAAAACAAGGGGCATTACCAAAAGCAAATGTCAACAGACAACACAATGGACCCCCCCCCCCCCCCCTTACATTTTGTTTTGAATAAACAACAACCTTCAGATGCTTGGGTAATCGATTCCTGCTCCACTAATTGCATTCATCGTGTTACTCATGTTCATACTGAATACATTACGGCGATAATTCGCTTTCGAACACACCAAAATTTATAAGAAAAGAGAACAGAATTGCGATTGCTACCAGTAGAAAATATCCAACAACAAAATAGTTAACAATGACATATCTATTCTAAAACGGTAAACTTAATCATAATGACGTCCGAAAAACTTCCGAAAGGATGATCTCATATTTATCGTTTTAGCAAGTTTAAAGAGGTACTTTTTAAAAGTTATTTATCTATTATTTATCAACTGCTTTATGGAACAACTACATGACGTTGGTGAAATAAGGATAATTCGATTGTTGATTGTTGATGGTAAGGTGCTAGTGTTAGTTTATTGAAGAGCACATTATAAAGCAAACTAGTCTTTAAATAAACTACCGTTTTGTAGTTTTATCCATCTGATGAGTTAAGCCTTTTTCAATTGCTTTTTAAAGTTCGTTCTTATGTTGAACTGTTACACTACTGTCCCATGTTAGGGGAAGGGTTGGAATCCCGCTTACATGTTTTAACCCGCCACATTCTGTATTTATGTGTCTGTCCCAAATCAGGAGCCTGCAATTCAGTGGTTGTCGTTTGTGTATGTGTTACATAATTGTTTTTCGTTCATTTTTGTACATAACTGTGGTCGTTAGTTTTTTGGTTTGAATTGTTTTACATTGTCATTTCGTGGACTTTTATAGCTGACTATGCGGTATGGGCTGTGCTTATTGTTAAAGGCTGTACGGTGACCTATCGTTGTTAATTTCTGTGTCATTGTGGTCTCTTGTGGACAGTTGTCTCATTGGCAATCATGTCCCATCTTCTTTTTATAGTTAATTGTTAAGTTACATTTTCGTCTACTTCTACTTGTAGTGACCGCCTTCAACACGTTGCAGTTAATGTCACTTGTACTAAGCATTGCTTTGTTGAGACGCAATTAAAGTGAAATTGAATAAAGAAAAAGACACTCGTTGACTTTCAAAATTACTTTTCTAGATTTTAACTGTAAATCAGGAAAAGACAATATTATATATTTTTAAGTCACAAAAACAGATACTGTATTGATCAGACTTCTCTCCACAGTTGAAGCAATTAAACATTGTCCTTGTTTTCCATTTCTATGATGATAAAATATTATTTGATGGGAAGCAAGATCTTAGTTCACCAGGGGATTTTCTCCAATAAATGAATATGAAATGTTAACCAAAATGATGAAAACTAAAATTTAAAAAAAAAAATGATAATACATGAAAAATGTGCACCATCCACTTCCCATTAATATGCACGTGACATTCGACTTCGACTTCGCCTGAAAGTGTAGAGATGTTCAACACCGGTGTAAAATTCTGTACACTCCTGATTACACCAAGATAGATATAAACATTCCCATCAAGACAAATAGTAAATGAGACATTAAGGATATATTTTCTTTTAAAAAAACCTATACCCGCTTATACACTATATGTACGTACGTATCATGTCAACATGTTATGAGCTAACATAAAGATTAAGTACATCACGACAAAATTCCTGTATAAAAACCGGTACACTAACATGAGGATGTCGGAGTGCATATGAAGAATAATTTTGTATGAAATGTTCGTGTTAATACAGCATTATCAAACTGGTTTTGCATTAATTGTTTTGTGCCTTGAAACGTACTTTGATTTAAACCTTTTTTTCAACGTAAATGCATTGATATATTACATTTTAAACCATAGAAATTTTTTCACATGATAAAACTTTTGAATTGAGACAATATATCTTAGTGGTTGTATGAGTTAATACTTCCATTAATCTTTTCTGATGATTTTATGTATGATTCGTCCTTTCATTGATAAAACTTAAGGTTTGTGTGATAAAACTCAGTGTTTGATCAGTGTTTGGTCACAAGCGTAACAGTTTTCACACTTATGTTCTTACTTGGACCATCCTTTTTCTGATTTCAAATACACAAAGAATTGTGAATGAGATCATGAACACATGAGTGAAGTTATTGACAAAATAAAGTATATTTCACATAGTTTCGGTAAATTATATTATCGTTGGAGCAATATGTTGTAGAAATTGTTTGATTTGTAATTTACATTTCCTTTTAACGGTTTTGACATTTATTTTCTTACTTTTGGTGTTCTGAATGAGGATTGTGAATGAAAATGTGGAAACGTTCATGAATATTTGCGTTTTGTAGTTTTTTTTGTGTTGACTGTAGGTTTACCGTGCGAACTAAATGCGTTATCCGGACGTTACCGTCAGCGAGTGAACATTTGTTTATCCTTGTGTCAGGGAAACAGATGGTTTCGGAAGGGGAAGTGTGATAGTATTGTGTTGAATATGTCACAACGGATGCACGCATTTGAATTAAATCGTTGGTGGTAACTGGAACGCTTTGGGTTATAGGGATGAGATTATTGGTCCTATTGCTCTACCTTTTATTCGAAAAGGCAGTGTCCGAAAGGATAACGCTAGATGTCACATGGACATGATTTATAGGGACTGTCTTGGACAAAACCATATTCGCAGTCTATCGTGGCCACCATTATCACTGGATCTTTCTCTTATAAAATATTTATGGGTACAACTTGGCAGACGCGTTAAGGAAGACAAAATTCACCGGAAACGTTACAAGGTTTGAATTTAGCGCTCATACAGGAGTGGAACAATATCCCCAAGACAACATATGACTTTGATTGGATCTATTCGTCGTATGTGTGAAGCTGTGGTAGCTATGAGAGGCGGTCATACTCGCTATTAAATTCCGCAATCAATAATTCCAGATAGTGACTTCGATCCATCCGTATACGGTCAAGGAACATTCTGTGACGTTAGTTACTGTGTTACGTCGAGAACTCTAGATTTCTTTACGTCAGAATATATTTGCATAGTAATATCCCAAGCACAAGGCCAATACGGCCTTGAAAAACAGACCAATCGACTCAATGAGCTACAATGCATTGTGGGCTACTACGAGTTTACTACAACCGGAATACACGTGGAATTAGTGGAAGAACTGTCAACTAATATAGTGTTTGGGATTCTCAGAATATATGTTTTTGTTCTGCGAATGTGATTTTTGTAAAATATATAACATAATCTTCAATTTGCAAGCTCAGATTTAAAAAGTATTGTTTACGGGCTTCGCTATTCGACTTTCTTTTTCGCCTTGTTCAAAGTTGTTGAACAGGTTTTTCTCCATTGTCATGCATTGTACCTGTGCAATTATTTTACGACCTGAAACAGTGAAATTTCAGATGAAATGACCACTGTCCACTATGAAATATTTTGAGCTCTTTCAAACCTGTATAATGTCATTCCAAAATCATTTCTGCCTAGAAAAACACGAAAACTTTCATTGAAACATTTCTTTCTGTACTGGATGTGTAAAATTTTTATCAGGTCCTGAACTGAAAGTAAAAACATTATAATATTCAGTATGCTAAAAATAAGTGTTATGAAAGGGCGGATCCAGCCATTTTAAAAAGGAGGGTCCTAACCCAGGATAAAAGGGGGTGGGGTTCCAACTACATGTCCCCATTCTGGCAAATGCATTGATCGTTCAAAAAAAAAGGGGTCCAACCCCCGGAACCCCCCCTTTTTTGATCTGCCACTGAGCGGATACGGTATATAACTTAATACATCTTGTATAGCTTCATCCATCGATAAAGTCCGTTTGTTGCTAGTTTTATCACAAAATATACCTCAGAGGTTTTTTTTATCGTTCAGCTGCTGTCATGTTGACGTATGTGAAATATCTCCAATATTTAAAGCTCATGGATCACAGTGGGTGCCACATTACCTATTATTTTTATTCTAAAACGTGCTTTGTACGTAGAAATGAGAAGATGTGGTATGAGTACCAAATGAGACATCTTTCCAAAAAAGACACAATCTAGTAAAGTAAGCAGTCACCCCCCCCCCCCTCCAAAAAAAAAACTATTCGATTTAAGTTTTTTTATCCTACATCGATCTGCTGATGTCGTCCTTTCAAAAACGAAAACAAAATGAAACTGCAGTTGGTGACTTCACTACCTTCAAAACAAAGGGAACAGTTTGGAAGTCTCGTATACTGAAATGTGACAAAAATAAATACTTGTAGATTTTGTTAACACTGCCATGTATGTAAATATTTCTTCGCCTTTTTACGAACACAAAATTCAAGGATCACACATTTGCCTTTAATCATCTATACGGAAATTGCTGTACTCGTGAATATTAGCACCGACTGTTATTGACGGCTTACTTTACACTAGTAAGTTTGTCTTATGGGTAATTGTTTTTCGCTGTTGTTTCGTTGCTGTCGGGTGGACAAATACATGAATTCTCCGTGCTATCATCAAATATATTAATGGCTATATATCGGTTAATTCAAGCCCTTTTTTCTTCGCATAGAATTAACTCTTCGTTAATCTGAGCATGGAAGGAATACTTTGTATCACGAACTATAAATGAGGATACACAAAATGAAAAACTAAGCGAAATTGTGAATCCCGCATTGCACGAAAAAATGTGTTGTATTTTAGTAAATAACACGTGTTTTCGGTTGATTGTAAACACGTAGTAGTCCATCATGCATTGTTACTCATTTAGTGGATTGGTCAAAAACCTAGGTAAAAATAAATTGCGTCACATGTAAATAAACAATTACATGTGAGAGAACATAAGTATGCTAATTTATGCATTTCCATATAAGGTAGTGGTCCCGACCTGTTTAACGAATACAAATTTTATTAATTTGTTATTAATTTCTACCAAACGGTAAATACTTTTTTTGAGTAAAGTGTTGTATCGTTTTTTTGTCGACTAGTATACTTAAACAGACCTTATTGAAATTCTAAACGGATTAATGATATGACTTACAATGCGGTTACGAAATTGAAAGGGATTGAAAGTTAAAACATGCAAAAGACAAACACGTTTATTCCAAAAGAAAGTGAAAACTGAATTTATCCTGCAATCGACCTATCTGCTATGCAAAAATAGGTGTACAGATAACACAAAATGATAACGTATACTAGAAGTTTATATTCTCCTGGTATCCTGCTGATGTTGCGAGCTTACGGTTACGTTCCAATTACTGTAAAAATGAGAGTTCAATTTGGGGTCCTCATTGCAGTCCGCGTTTGAGTCCTGTCGATTTCATTCAAAAAACAGATTCAACGAATGGGATTGAAAAAAAATATATATGTAAGCTCAATGTTAAATTGCAGGATAAAAATAATACATGTAGAGTGTATGAAAATATAAAATGTATTTGTACTCATTAAGAAACAGAGCAAAAGCTCGGCGAGCCTCGCTTTTTTCTCTGTTTCTAAATCTGGAGAAATAACATTTATATTTTCCTAAACTGTATGACTATTGTATATATTCACAAAACTACGCATAGATTTTCCTATGGGATATTCCCTGCATTCGTCGACGGTAAAAACAGCAAAATCATTTGATACTAGAATCTTTATTTAATTCGTCTTTAATGAACAGCTTATATCTCTCTTCTCGGACTCCAGACAAAATCTGTTCAATAACCTGAAAGAATTTTAAATTTAATATGAAATATTAATATGTATATTAATCAATATACGATAATTTGGAAACATTAAATTTAACTCCTTTTACAAAAGATAAATTGTAGTGAACTGGATGGAAAGAAAGCAAAATTAACTTACAACAACAGTATGTGGGTGTGTTTTCAGCAAACATGTATTATTACATACTGAAGTAATTGTACAATATGTTAAAGTCACTTGACTCAATTTTGACAACAATTTCTAGCGTCCTAAATTTTTATGAGATTAAGAATTTAGAATGTAAATGGGCGGACTACATGTATATATTGTACCATAATTCGTCCAATCTAATACGGGCGTAGACACATCAATGTTTCGTTTCTTTTTGGGTTACATAGGAGACGCTATAGCAAGAAAAAAAGTATTTTGGAAATTGCCTCTTTTACGAAAAACTACAAAACCCAAGTTGTTTTTATAGAAAGCTATATCAATATGATATCATGTACCAAGCATACAGAATTCATATGGCAGAACTTATAAAAATATTATTTATCAGTTCAAATTAAATTTTAAAAGTGTTTCTTAGGAAAGTTTGAAAATTCAAATTACCAGAATTGACTATTTCACAGGAAAGAAGGAGAAATCTAACTGATTTTTCATGTTTGCATTTCACTGGTACACAATATGGACAGTAATCATGAAGCAATATACTACAATTTTGTGAAAGTAATGGTGAGCTAACTAACAAAAGCACCATTCTTGTCTACTCTTGAGAGTATATATTAGTTTTGGAAAACTTTTTGATAATGATTTATTTTGTCAAGCTATCCTTTGACAATTGTAAAACTTATATCCCGTTTCTTGCTTGAAAATAAATCGATGATTAAAATAGTACAGAAATAATAACAAGATAAAGAAGACAACAACATGTTGATAACTGTTGAAATACTTACAAAAGTTTCTCTCACATATATAGTAACGGTCGGTTTTGCAGCTAGTGTCAAACCATGTAAGTAGGCTGCCAGCGAAAGAAACGCAATTATCATTATGCCCCTTGGCACCATAACCACTAAACCAAGTTTTAAAGGCAGCAAGTGACTGATCTACACTCCATCGCCATTCTCCCTCAATTAAGACCGTTAGACCTATCCAGTATCCCGAACCTTTTTTAAAATATATAAGAGACAGTTTTGTATAGAGATTTAAAAGAAATCAAACGTTGTAACTTTTATAAATAAATCAGGGGATTTGAATGAAAGTAAGTATAAATAACGAGAGTATTACATATTGTTAAGATACTTTAAAGTGTTGAAAACTACATGATGAGCCATAGATGTCATTTGGTTGTTGTATTGTTGGGTTGTTATCTCATAGATGAATATGCCACATCTCAGTAATATATCAGTCTCACATTCAAAACACAGTTTAGCTGACATAATATTCTGCAGACATGGGGTTTAATGGTCTATATGTAATCAACTGAAAGTTGCCATTCAAAGGATATATATTAGAAATGTCAAAAAGTTCGATTTGTTTAGGACATTGAAGTGAGTTATGAACAATTAAAAACTCACTCTTTGGTCTATTTGAATTTAACCATTCATTCTCAGTTGAATTATCAATATTTACAAGCTATCCACCAAAATCCCTTCAAAGTCGCTGTAAGATATTGACAATACGTCTGTCAATTGAACTTCCATAGTATACCAGGTACTAATAACATTTTTATTTTGTATTGTTAATATTTTACATCTATCATACAATTGTCAAGTCCTCGGAAACCAGGCTTTACCTAAATTTATAGAGCATTTATTATTTGATATTTTAGTCAAATTTAATGCCTTTCAAGTCATTATTTGCAGGAATTGAACATTGGATAGTGGGATGGTGGTTGAGGGTCGTCAGAATTTATTTTAACATCAATATATTTTAGGTGTTCGGCTGTTTTAATGTGCAGATCTAGGTTGTTTTACGTATTGGTTTTTATTCTACAGTTAGTAATTTTTTATGTTTGCCAAAATATGAATTATTCTAAATACTAAAAATATTTTCTTATCCCAGGCAGATAATCTAGCCGTATTTTTGAATTTTGGGTCATCAAGCATGTCACTGTTTTTTTCATTTTTAGGCCTGGCACCTTTGATAACTATTAGCTTGTTGCAATGTTCTATTGTATTGTTTGTTTACGTGTTTCCCTGTCTCCATTTATTTGTATTGTAGACCTGTCATGTTATGTTGTCATTTTAGTGTTACATTAACAATTAAAGATGGAGGTTTGGATAGCCACAAAAGCAGGTTCAACCCACCATCTTATCTGAAAATGTCCTGTTCCTGTTATCTTATAGTTCATTTCTGTGTGTGTTGCATTTTAGTGTTTCTGTTGTGTCTTCGTCTCCTCTTATATGTGTTCCCCTCAATTTTATTTTGTAACCCGTATTTGTTTTTTCCCAATCTATTCATGAATTTCGAACAACGGTATACTACTGTTGTCTTTATTTATCAACTTAACTAGTTTTTCACAAGGAAATTCAACAAGTTTGAAATTAAGAAAATGCAATATCAAATAAAGGCTATGATGAGTCCTATTTCCTATGTTATAAAGGGAATACAATGAAAAAAAAAGTTATTTAGAAAAATGTAACAAAATATCATTTTATTGATAATACAAATTACATGAATTAGAGGTTTTCGATTTAATGATTACACCATGCCTTGTTCTTTCATTGTTGTTGTAAGGTTGTAAGGTTATTTACCCAATGTATACATTTCTACCTCTATTAGTTAGGAACTTCTTAGGAAGAAAGATAAGAAGTTAGCGATATCCTTTAACTCTACTTTCCGCTATATAGATGATGTTCTTTCACTTAATAATTCAACATTTGGTGACTATGTGGAACGCATCTATCCAATAGAACTAGAGATAACGGATACTACAGATACAGTTAAGACGGCCTCATATCTTGACTTACATCTAGAAATTGACTATGAGGGTCAGTTGAAATTTAAGACAAAAGAAATGATTTTAGCTTTCCAATTGTTAACTTTTCATTTCTAAGTAGCAATGCTGAGGATTGCTGCTCACAAGGAAGCTATTAAACCAAGAGTTCCAAATGGTTAAGTTGAAATTATCCCTTCGTAAATTTTACGGACGCCATCGCGAGTTGGTTGACCGTTATGGAATAACCGTTTCACAAATGATTAAACTGCTTTATTGCTGACTAAGTAAAGGTATTTCCTATGTAGAAATTGTTGATTGAACATGGTTTAACAGCTAGTTTAACATTTCGCCTGTATGATAGTCTCATACAATTGCATTATATTGCCAAGACCACCTTTCTATAATTGTCCGTTTCAATGTAAATTGAGAAATTATAAAGATACTAAGACTTCAACTCTTGTATTAAAAATTGACTGTTTATGCTGTTGGCTTTATTGTAGTTCCTTGCATTCCCTTTCATGAATGTGACCTACCGATTTAAACTATTTACCGGATTTGTTATTACATAAGCCACACGACGGGTACCACATGTGGAGCAGGATCTGCTTACCGTTCCGGAGCACCTGCGGTCACTCCTAGTTTCTATGGTGTGTCCTGTGTACTATTGTTTATCTGTTTGTCTTTTTCATTTTTAGCCATGGCGTTGTCAGTTTATTTTCGATTTATGAGTTTAACTATCCCTCTGGTATTCTTTTGTTCCTCTTTTAGAAAGAGATAACGGAAGAAAACTTATAATGTATTTTAGTATGATAAATATGAAATTGAATTATTACAGTTGTAACCATTACCGTTCGATGAACGGCTTGTAGTAATTCACCTATAGACATATTTTTAAAATCTTAAATATCAATATTTACCTCGGCTTCAAACAAGTTTGTTTTCTTTGAAGAAAAGTAGTAACAATGTCCATGATATTTAGTCCACTGACTTTTAAATATGTATATGTAATATATAAGCCAGAGAATGTAGAAACCGCATCTTGAACTTGAGACTACTTGTGTTATATGTATTGTAATTGTTGTGTACATTCTTTTTTTTTTAAAGCACACAAAATACTCTGTCGTTGAAGACCTGTGTCGTTCTACAGTTAAATCTACTCGAGGAGTTATGTATAATAAAAAGTTCATGTATTCTTTGGGAGCAACCCTTTAACTTATGTGTTTGATCACAATATTTTTATCAGATTGGGGATCAGGCTTTTTTTTTAAGGAAAAAACATAACCCCCTAGCAGTGAAATGGTCGTTCCCTTAAAGAAGAAAGCCGATGGTTTACATATGGTGTAATCAACATGTGAATGACAAATGAAGAAAACCAGCAACTTACATGTTTACGCTTCACTCATTTCCTCTGGTCATCGAACTGTCAGATGTATTTAGTTTCATCTTTTCAAATATTTCGAGACGTATCTCACATGTTTTGAAAATCCCTTGTGTGTTAATTTAACAGAGGTACTCTTTATGATCCTTCAATTGTTATTCTATGAAAATTTATCATTAGAATGTCATGCGAAAATGGTGTTGATGTTTATATATATTTATATGTACTGTTTAGAATGTTTTTACCTACAACTTACCTTCCAAATCTTTCGACATAAGAATAAGGTCAGTATCCACTTTTTGAACTATTTTACTAACGTTGGTTTGCAGTGTTACCAATTGGTTTTTGATGCTATTGAGAGTTTTCTTGAACTCATCTGCCAGTATCTTAACGTTCTTTTCAATGTAATTATCTACTGTTGTTAGTTCTTTTCTTGTATCTTCCAAATCCTTAAGGTATTCATCAATAAAACATGGTAAATTTTGAATACGTATAGCTAATGCATACTGGCCTGTGCAGATAAGGAAGATTACGAATATTTTATGCATTATTGGATGCTACAAATACACACATAGAGAAAACATGAAATACAAATATCTGATGTTCAGTGGTTGTCGTCTGCTTATGTGGTTCCTAAGTGTTTCCCGTTTTTCTTAAAGATTAGACCGTTGGTTTGTCCGTTTGAATGGTTTTACGTATATATAAAATTTAGTACTGGCATCTACACTACTGGTTTATTTACACTAGTAATTGTTGGGGCCCTTTATAGCTTGCTGTTCGGTGTGAGCCTAGGCTCCGTGTTGAAAACCGTACCTTGACCTGTGATGGTTTACTTTTATAAATGTGACTTGGATGGAGAGTTGTCTCATTAGCTCTCATATCACATCTACCTATATAGATATCAGTAATTATTACATTGGTTGCAATGAATTACATTGATTTCCCAGTCAAAAAAAACCCGATAATTTCACATGTGAAATAAACGTGGTTATTTCACTCTCTGATGTCATACAACAATAGGCGTTGTCAAGACGTCGATAGCGTCGAATCAAAACATGCGTAGGAAAACATATAGTTCCTTACATTTTCTACATTAATTTCATAAAAAAGAGCCATTTGCCAATGTAATAAAAAGAATAACTAATCCAAGAATTCAAATATCGAAAATTATTCAACTCGTGACCGAACAACACTGATAATTAACTCATGCGCTACGCGCATTCGTGAATTAATGTGTTGTTCGGTCACTCGTTGAATATTTTTCTCTATTTGAATTCTTCGATTAGTTATTCTATAATTATTAAGTTTAATTGTTTTTCTTTAGTATCCTCCAAAAAGACCATATTTTTTCTTAGCCGATGTTGCTACCATAAATTATGAAGGTAAGAATAAATTTAATATAAGCAGATAGTGTTAAAAGAGGGACGAAAGATACCAAAGGGACAGTCAAACTCATAAATCTAAAACAAACTGACAACACCATGGCTAAAAATGAAAAAAGACAAACAGAAAAACAATAGTACACATGACACAACATAGAAAACTAAAGAATAAACAACACGAACCCCACCAAAAACTAGGGGTGATCTCAGGTGCTTCGGAAGGGTAAGCAGATCCTGCTCCACATGTGGCACCCGTCGTGTTGCTTATGTGATACAAATCCGGTAAATAGTCTAATTCGGTAGGTCACATTCAGGAAAGGGAAGGGGATTGTAGTTACGACGTAAGGAACATATCCGATATCATTTGTGAAACGGTTATTCCATAACGGTCTTCCAACTCGTGATGGCGTCCGTAAAAATTTACGAAGGGATGATTTCAACTTCACCATTTGGAACTCTTGGTTTAATAGCTTCCTTGTGAGCAGTAACCCTCTATCAAGAAACTCATGATAGGAAATGCAAGCACGGGAATATCGTATCAATTGGGAGATATATACCCCGTATGCAGGTGCTGCTGGAATGTTGCTACTTAGAAATGGAAAGTTAACAATTGGAAAGCTGAAATCATCTCTTTTGTCGTAAAGTTTTGTTTTCAACCGACCCTCATTGTCAATTTCTAGATGTAAGTCAAGATATGAAGCCGACTTAACTGTATCTGTAGTATCCTTTATCTCCAATTCGATGGGATAGATGCGTTCCACATAGTCACCAAATTTTGAATTGTTTAGTGAAAGAACGTCATCTATATAGCGGAAAGTAGAGTGAAAGGATATTGCTAACTTCTTATCTTTCTTCCTAAGAAGTTCCTGCATGAAGTCAGCCTCATAATAATAAAGAAACAAGTCGGCAAGTAGAGGGGCACAGTTGGTTCCCATTGGGATGCCGACAGTCTGTTGAAAACCACGTCCTCCGAA
Source organism: Mytilus edulis (assembly GCF_963676685.1). NCBI lineage: Eukaryota > Metazoa > Mollusca > Bivalvia > Mytilida > Mytilidae > Mytilus > Mytilus edulis. The sequence goes on along the minus strand of NC_092355.1, from coordinate 59,238,472 downwards.
CGTTACAAATATGTTGTCAATCAAGAAATCAAGCATCTTGATAATATCGGTTTCAGAGAATTTTGTGTTTGAATCAGAGTGATTCTTTACAAAGTATGATTTATCCCTCCCTATGACAAGATACTTGCATCTACGTTGGCCATTCTTTTTTATGAAGCAAAGTAATACCAACTGTTTCAATTTGTCTTTTAGTTTGGAATGTGGAATACTTGTGTAAAGAGTAGAAAAGTCAAATGTTTTAATACTGTTACAAGATGAAAGAGAGTTAGATTGTATGTACTCTAAAAGATCTTTGGAATTTTTAAGTATCCACATCTGATTCACGCCACCTCTAGAATTGGCAGTTTCACAATAACTTTGAAGCCCGTCTTTGATTGCTGATAAAATAGATGTTAATAATTTAGAAAGAGGTTTCGTGGAGCACTTGGAAGACCCAGCAATATACCGTTGTTTGTAAGGACACTTATGTAGTTTAGGTATCCAATACAGTGATGGAAGATCCAGTTCTTCATCTTTGGTTGAAATACCAAAGGAACAAAGAACAGACCTATGATTATCCAGGATTTCCTCTTTGGTAAGTGTCGTGAGGGTATATGTTGAGTTTCCAAGTGAATTGTCTGTACCTAATTCGTTTATCAAGCAATTAATGTAGTGACTTTTACAGACAAAAACGATGTTATTTGGGGCTTTGTCTGCGGGGACAACAACATATTTATCATGGAGGTCGGATAAGTGTTTAGCAACATTTGGGTCTTTAAAGATTGACGTAGCATGGGCATTGATGGACCCATTCAGTTTCTTAATTCTGATTTGTATTAACGACCTCACTGCCTTAATCCATTCGGATAGAGTGTCTACGTCTTCCTTTTCACGTTTAACCCATTGCCTGGCATAATCCTCGACTGAGTCCATCAAAATTTTAAAGTTGTATTTCCAATTGATGGATTTAGGCTCACGATATTTCGGACCTTTCGATAACATATTTCGTAGAGAAGTGTTATTAACAATGTTAAGGTCACCGGTAATAACGTGGCCAGCAGGATTATATGTGAATTGGGAACTAGCACAAGTGCAATCAGGAGGTTATATCTATATGAGATATCACTGATTGTCTAATTTCAAATTTTGAAATTGGAAAGCATTTTGTAAATCATAGTAGTATTGTATGAATTGAATAATTGGAAGCCAGGATAACATAAATCTCTAAATGGCTTTAGTATTATGAAGATTAAAATTAAAAACAATTCATACATCTGTTACTGGTTGATTCTGCAATGGTGAGAGAGTATATTCAACCATACCTGTTAGACATTAAGTAAATTTTTTTATTTTAAACCCCCATCTCACTTATAGCCGTTATCGTAAAGTTGTTGATTAAGATACACAATATATCGAAGTATGAACAATGAACATATTTTGTCATTTTTTTCTTCTCGTAACAGATTTTATTTTCGTTCTATATATTTTTATCATACCTTAATTTTTATGATGTGATCACCCTGTCTAAAAGGATAACCATCGTTTTCTTCTTTGCCCAATGTACAATGACGTTATACGGATCTAATCATTCATTTCGTTCACAATCTAAAAAACAAAATAATAATGGTAACATAAATATTAATGTATTTAATTTACTGGTTGAAAACAGATGATAAATAATCTATGAAGAGGTTCATTTAATATCAGTGACTTTCATAGTTTTGTTGGGAAAAAAAATAGTTTAAATTTAAACTTTTTCCTTATGTTTCCAACATTATTTTATATATTCCAATTAGTGTGACCAGTTACTTCCTTATTGTTTATATATTTGCAATGATTTATAAGCGATATGTACAAGTACCAGGGTACTTGAGAAACTGACGATTAATTGCTGACACACTTAAAAGAACATTCCTGTTGAACTTAACACTTAACGCGTACTTGTTTTGTACTTGCCCATAAGTAACACACGTTTATCTACCGTAGGTATACTATTTCAAGTGAAGTATGTGTTATTCAAACCATGGACATGTTATGTTGGGGAATATTTTATAGGCTGTGTCTGTTTCTCAATCCTTTTAAATTCCTAACAAGTAATATAAAACAGTTCAAATCAAATTCATTCGTTCAATATATTTATCTGTCCATTTCAGGTAAAATATCAGGAAACACATTTCAAACCATTCGCCCATCAGACAACCTCAGATTATAGTATTGGAAGCATGTTATTCGACTGAGAGTAACGACCCTAACCTAATCATTTTTGGCAATAAGAGTCCGCGTTTGTTCATGTATCAAAATAGCAACTGTATAGTTTTTTAGTTCCATACTTTCCAACCCACAAAAATTCTTTCAAGCTGAATGGTGAATGTCTTCTTCCGGCACGGCTGCTAAAGAAAAATAGTTCCAAGCCCCTCAACGTTTCATATATGTTTTAATGTGACAATGATAATGCCTTCCCGTTTTGTTTCTTGTTCTAACTCTACATTTTGTCATCTTTATTTTTTAATTATAAAATCCATTCGATAATCATTAAATAGAGCAATCACAAGAGTTGATGAAGGTAAAGACATATGGTTAGTTACAAAAACGTCGGCCAATGAAAATGGCTAATAATGCGTTCTTTTTGTTTAGGTGTTAATACAATTAAACAGTCAGATTCGTTATAAAAGCGACTTTAACAGATGTGTTTTCCCATTCTTAAAACTTTTCCTTTTCATGTTTTAACCCATAGCATAAACGTTCGTATCTTACGGTCATGCATTTCTCAATGTTTAGAAAAAACAAATTGTTGGTAAAAGCCTCAACCAAGTCGTGTCAGGGAAAAAGGCAGTTGTTTTTCATATCTGCCATTCATTGATAGTATTTGATTTAATACGTTGTATTGACTTTACTTTTTTAAATTTGTCTTGGAGTTCGTCATTTTTGTTTTACATTTACACATATAGTAAAAAGTGTATTTTAGATACCTTTTCGCCTTTTATGTCATATGCAAAATGCAAAGCAATCTTGTACTTTGAGGAAATATTTCAGATTGGCAAGCACATCCATATGTTTTAATTGTTTGCACAGTTTTGACGTTTCATTAAAATGTTGTTATTTTGAAATCCGATGCCATGTGTATGGAGACGGTCAAGATCTGGGTACGTCATACATTACGTATAACAACTTTTAAGGGTTTCAACGGCGGTTTTCCGCAGTGTATTGGTAGAACGGTGACCATTTTGAACTCTGTTGGTTAATTGTTGTATTTGCAACAATATCATATATCATTATTTGTATATAGTTTTCCAAATCTAGCATCAAGTTTTGTTCAATTTCTAATAACTAAGTTAATCTAAAATCACGAATTAAGGACATCTTTTAATCTCTGATTACGAGGTTTTAGAATTCAAATCATATTTGAGGGTTCTGAAGTTTTTGACACTTCTTTTAAAAAAAGAAACTTGAAATATCCAATTCAATTTAAATTGTAAAAAAGATTTCAATAGAAGTGTTGATAAATAAAAATTCTATCTACATAAATAGATTGTGCTCGTTTCGTGTGTGTTTGTGTGTGTGTTTGTCGTAGGGAGAAAATTTTCTGCATAGACCAAGATATTTCATCAATTCAAATAAATAGTCCATAATTTGACACTAACATTTTATAAAATTTAATATTTTGACATCACACAAAGTGTGGGAGGCTTGACCGTTCTGTGCAATTTTTAATTACATTTTCACCCTGTCTTTACTAATACAATGATGTACATTTTAACATAAACTAAACAAATTCTGTGACACTGTATGCTATTTTGTGATCTTTCACGAACGTTAAAGAATGGACAATCAATATCATGTTAAACAAGAACTCACCTCATCACCTGAGATCAATCCCGGTTTTTCGGTTGGGTTACGTGTTGCCATTGTGCCCATATGTTTGACATTTGTACCTTTTGTGTCTGTTTTTTTTACACATCGTTGTCAAGATAATGGAATTTGATGAGACTGCCATACAAGTGAGAGGTTTATCGCTTTAAAACCAGGTTTAACCCAACATTTTCTACATCAGCAAATGTCTTTACCAATTTACTTGACAGTTGTAATTTGATAAGGGACTTTCCGCTTGGAATTTTCGTTAGAGTTCAGTATTTTTGTGGTTTTACTTTTTTCTAATACAAATTAGAAATTATTGATTTTTTCCAGTTCTCTTAAACAATGGATTCCTGATTCTTCACTGACATTATGATGTCCAAAGATCAATTCAAGGAAGTTCATATCATATGATTTTATATTAATCTTGAAGAGTTCGTTAAACTTCAAAATGTTATTTTTCTTCGAACACTAAAGATTTGATTTTATCGTCGACTTCATCAGTCCCTAAATATCTATAATTGTCTCAGGAAGTGCTTAAAGTGTAATTTTAATTTCCACATAGAAAGATGCAAGTGAAAGCCTTAATTCTGAAGATATTATATTATAATTTCATATCATGAAATATTCCATTTTTTTATTTATTGTTTATATATTTCTGATAAATAGTGTTTATATGTACATTTCCTAATGTACTTGAGTAATTGATCATTATTGCTTACACACTTAAAAATAACATACACTTATCATTATTTGTGTGTGCTCATAAGTAGCTTGCATTGATCCACTATAGTTCTACTAATCCAAATACAGTGAATTATTTGTGATTTGGACAATGAACATGTGATGTGGTGAAACCTTTATAGACCTTGCCTGTTGCACACTTCTATTTATATCCTAATGATTAACATATGATTAAATTCAAATTCGTCCGTACAATATATTTTGCCGTCAATTTGAGATGAAATCTGAAGAAACACTTTCAGAACAACCTCATATCTGAAAATAAAATCAACTGAGGACCGATCTTAACCCTTCTTGTTTTAATAGGTGTCCGCAGGTGTACATACAGGTTGGGATCCCGCTAACAAGTTTAACCCAGCCACATTATTTATGCATGTGCCTGTCCCAAGTCAGGAGCCTGTAATTCAGTGGTTGTCGTTTGTTAAGGTGTTACATATTTGTTTTTCGATCGTTCATTTTTTATATAAATAAGGCCGTTAGTTTTCTCGTTTGAATTGTTTAACATTGTCTTATCGGAGCCTTTTATAGCTGACTATGCGGTATGAGCTTTGTTCATTGCTGAAGCCCGTACGGTGACCTATAGTTGTTTATGTCTGTGTTATTTTGGTCTCTTGTGGACAGAGACTCTTGTCTCATCGGCAATCATACCACATCTTCTTTTTTATATTTCATAAATCAACCGTTGTTTCGAGTTCCATACTTTCCTAATATAATGTTATATTTGTTATTCTCATCGGATTTTGTCTAATGCTTAGTCCGTTTCTGTGTGTATTACATTTTAATGTTGTGTCGTTGTTCTACTCTTATATTTGACGCGTTTCCCTCAGTTTTAGTTTGTTACACCAATTTTTTCCCATCCATTTACGAGTTTTTAACAGTAATATACTACTGATGCCTTTATTTCCTACCAGAAAAAAATATAGCATTAGCCATATATTTGAATGTGGTGTTGTTGACGGATGATTTTATATTTATGGCGTTGTCAGTTTATTTTCGATTTATGAGTTTGACTGTCCCTCTGGTATCTTTCGTCCCTCTTTTAATGAATTTTATCTCTCTGCGATGTACAGCTTGATCTATTTAAAATTACCTTTCTATTTACAAAGGGTTATCTCTAAATGTATGTTGGGTTGCTGTAATTTTAGCATATATCCCAAATGTCCTTTTAATTATACAAACGACCAACGCTTGGTGTTGATGGATTTCAAAAGTAGTACTTGCTAGAACATGTAAAATTTGCACATTTTGACGGTATTTGAGATGATCAGTTTGCCTTTTAAAAGATCAACAGGTAATTATTTTCAAATCAAACTAAGAAATCTTAAAATCAAAACGTGATAGCTATTTTTTCAATGAAATTTACATAGTGATATTAAATAAAAGTTAAGTAACCCGTAAGGTAATAGATGGCTCATATTTGTATGTACTTTGACAACATATAAATATACTAAATAGAGTTTGTCATACTGTAAAGATATTTGTCCGTCCGTGAACGCTGTACGTTAACCTTTCAGTCTATATTTTCATATCTGTCGATTTTTTGCTGTTTGACATTGTTGTCAATGTATTATTTTGAACAAACTTGAAATACCAGGATTGATTTAGTGTTCCCGTCTCAATGTCTTGTAAATTTGATGAAATGTTGACAGTTTGAAATTATAAGATGTACGTTCAAATAAAAGGAAATTCGATAGCTTCTATCAATCCAAACAACTGTAACGATAGGAATAAATCAAGTCGCAAAAATATCGAACGCCAAGGAAAATTCAAAACGGATAGTCCCAAATCAAATGGCAAAATTAAAAGGTCAAACACATCAAACGAATGGATAGCAACTGTTATATTTCTGACTTGGTACAGACATTTGCTATGGAACATGGTGGATTAAACCTGGTTTTATAGCTTGCTAAAGCTCTCACTTGTGTTAAATTCCATTATATTGACAGCGATGTGTGAACAAAATATACAGACATACTAGGTAATGATGTCAAAAATTACAGCAGTCAACATTGTTTTATAATTTTAATCACTATAAAAAATATAAATATGTAAGAAAGAAACACAAAAAGTTATATAGACAAATTAAAAGCACATAAGTTAACATGAACGCCAAGAATACGAAAATAAACGATAGTACAATAACAAAATGACGGGATGTATAAGTACACATCCATGTCATATTGATATCACCAAGAATAGTCTAAACAGTAAAAGTAGTACTCATAGCGACAAATAAAAGGATACTATAACACATAATGTATACTTTGACCAGAGTGTATTATTTGTGAAGTAAATATGGAATATTTATCAACAAGGTCTTGGTACTTTGATATTTTGTTATTTAACCTTTTGCTATATGATATTTTCTACACTTGTTTATGATATTTACATGAAACAATATTTTATATACATTCTTTATTTGAAGTTTAAATTAAAAAATCATCTTTGATCAGCAACGTATATCTCTCTTATCGGAACCGACACCAAATCTGTTCAGTAACCTGTGGGGGAAAAATATATTTCAACATGAAATATGTTAATTCATCAAGAAACGTTAATTTTTGTTTGTTATCAATTTGATTTGAAAACAGAATATGCACGAAAAAGATTATTCTTCACACAAATGATAAAGCATAGTGCATACGATGCAATGTAAATTTAATCTACAACAACTGTATCACCATGCGTTACAAATGAAATGAATTGTAGCATACTACAGATAGTGCGACATAAGTCAAATAATTTCCAATTTTCCCTTAGTAAAGCAATACTAAAGTAATAATTTGCCTACGTTTTGAAATTTCATGAGAATTAGTTAAATCGTATTTGAATTTTGTCGATGGTTTCGACATATGGATAGAAAGATGGATGGACATTCTGACTACGTCCATTTGATATACCATAATTCATCAAATCTTATACGGGTGTACGCAAATCAATTCGTCGATTCTTTTTCGTTTACGCAGGAGATGCTCTACCATGAAAATCTGTATTTTGGGAAAGAATTTGGACCAAGCACAATGGGGTTTGTATCAAAAGCGTGTAATCATACGATATCAAGGACCAAACATTCAGAAACGCACGTCTGGCGTATTATATTAAAAGCCTGGTACTTTTGATAAATATTTACACCACTAGGTCGATGCAACTTCTGGTGAATGTTTCGTTCCCGAGGGTATAACCAGCTTATTAGTCAACACTTCGATTTTGATATGAATATCAACTATATGGTCAGTTTTATAAAAAAAGGTTTTTTACAAAAGTATGAACTTTCCAAAATATTAATGACTTTCTAATTCAAGGCATAGATAACCTTAGCCGTATTTGGCACATTTTGCAAGGGGGGGGGGGATTTTGGGTCCGCAATGCTCTTCAACTTTGCACTTGTTTGGTGTTTATAACTATTTTGATCCAAGCGTCACTGATGAGTCTTATGGAGCCGAAACGCGCGTGTCTTGCGTATTAAATTATAAGCCTGTACCTTTGGTAACTATTTACACCACTGGGTCAATGCCACTGCTGGTTATCGTTTCGTCCCCGAGGGTATCACCAGCCCAGTAGTCAACACTGCGGTGTTGACATGAATATCAATTGTATGGTCATTTTTATACATTTCCTGTTTACAAAAGTATGATTTTTTCAAAATACAAATGAATCCCTTATTCCAGGCATAGATAACCTTACCATAGCCGTATTTGGCACAATTTGTTTGGAAGTTCTGGTCCATAATGCTTTTTAACTTTGTACTTGTTTGGCTTTATAAATATTTTGATATGAGCGTTACTGATGGGTGTTTAAAAGATCAAATAACCTGAAAGCAAACAACAATCATTGTCTCTTCCATGTCTTGAGAGTATATGGTAGTCATGCAAGGCTATTTGATAATGTTATATTGTGTCAAGCTATACTTTGACAAATGTAAAGCTGATATCTCATTTCTTGCATTTAAATAAATCGATGATTTAAATAGTACAAACATTATAAAAAAATACTTACAAAAGTTTCTCTCACAGATATAGTAATAGCCGATTTTGCAGCCAGTGTCAAACCATGTATTTCTGTTGCCACTGAATGAAACACAATTAGCAGAATGTCCCTTGGAACCATGACCACTAGTCCAAGCTTTAAAGGTAGCAAGTGACTGGTCTACACTCCATCGCCATTCTCCCTCAATTAAGTCCGTTAGACCTATCCAGTACCCCGAACTTTCTATAAAACATAGGATAGGCCGTTCTTTGTATATATTTTAAGAAATAAAAAGTTGTAACTTTCATTATTAGTTAAGGTGATTTAAATGAAAGTAAATACTAGTATGTATTGTTGACCGTGTTAAAATGCTAATTTTAAAATTATTTGAGTAATTGACATTAAAAGCTCTAACTGTAACACCTGTTAACCGTTAACTAGTTATACTTTCTTGGCATCTGAATGAACTTTATAGAACTATCGCACTGAAGAACACTTAAAGTTTCTGGTTATTATAATATGTTCAACATTCAAAGATAAAGACAGATTTAATGTATATTCTGGTCAGTTTTAAGGTTGTTGCTCGATGTGAAAATTTGGTTACATGTTTACAATATATAAACATTGTATATGAACTCGATGTTGTCTTTTTAATTCATATTGAGGTGAAAATCAAATGTTTAGCCCTAGATGTCTTCTCGTTGTTGTATCGTTATGTAATTATCTGATTGATAAATATGCCAAATAATTTTTAATCATTTATTAGTATAACATCCAAAACACCATTTAACTGACATATTCTTTAAACATGGAAATGGAGATCAAATATTGAAGACTTGTGTGTACGAATGAGATCTATTTTAATCAACTAAAAGTTACAATTAAAAAGATCGACAGTAGAAATATATGAAAGTTCGATTTGTGTAAGACATTGATCTGAGTTATGGACGATTAAAAACGTACTGTGTAGTCTTTTTTGATGTAACCATTCATTTTCAGTTGAGTTATCAATCTTTACAAGATATCCACCCAAATCCCTGCAAAGTCGCTGTAAAATATTGAAAAATACATCTGTCAAGTGAACTTTCATACTATCCCAGGTACTAAGTACGTTCTCATTTTGTATTATTAAAATTTTTATGTCTATCATAAAATTGTCAAGTCCCCTGATACAAGCCTTTACCTTAATGTTAAACAGCATTTATTATTTGAAATCTCTATCAAATGATTTTGGTTCAATTAATGCTTTTAAAGTCATTATTTGCAGGAAGTGAACATTGGATAGCATGTAGGATGGGGGTTAAGGTATATCAGAATATATTTTAACATAAATATAATTTACGTGTTCAACTGCGCTGTTTTATGTGCTAATCTAGGTTGTTTTACGTATTCGTTATTATTCTACAGTTAGTCACTATTCGGTGTTAACATGTATATCAATTTTATGGTCATTTTTATATTTTATAATTTTCTTAAGGTCGAAAACATATAAATAATTCTGAATACTGAAAATATTTCCATATCCCAGGCAGATAACCTAGCCGTATTTGGCACAACGTTTTGGAATTTTGGGTCATTAATGCTTTTCATCTTTACGCCTGACACCTTTGATTATAAGCTTGTCGTAATGTTCTATTGTATAGTTTATTTGCATGTTTCCCTGTCCTGTATGTTCTTCCATGTATTTGTATTGTAGCCTGTGATGTAATGTTGTCATTTTAGTGTTATATTAAACATTGCAATTAAAGTGGGAGGCTTGAATAGCCACAAAAGCAGGTTCAACCCACTATATTTTTCTTAAAATGTCCTGAACGAAGTCCGGAAAATGGCTATTGTTATCTTATAGTTCGTTTCTGTGTGTGTTGCATTTTATTGTGTCTTTGTTCTCCTTTTATATTTGATGTGTTTCCCTCAGTTTTAGTTTGTAAGCCGGGTTTGTTTTTTCTCAATCGATTTATGAATTTCGAACATCGGTATACTACTGTTGCCTTTATTTATCTACCTAAGTATTTTTTTCATGAGGAAATTCAAAGGACTGCGATAAGTTTAAAATTAACAAAATGAAATATCAAGTAAAGGCCATAATGAGTCCTATCTCCTATGTTCTAAAGGAAGTAAACTAAAAACAAAAGTGTTAAGTGATTTATAATAATGTAACGAAATATTATTTGATCAATAATACAAATTCGAGGTTTTCGATTTAATTATTACAACTTGCCTTGTTCTTTCATTGTTGTTATAAGGTGGCATTTACATGATTATTTACCCCATGCATACATTGCCTACCTCTATAAACTAGGAAGAGATAACGGAAGAAAACTAACAATGTATTTTAGTATGATAAAGTAGAAAATTGAATTATTGCAGTTGTAACCATTACCGTTCGATGAACGGCTTGTAGTTTTTCACCTCTAGAAATATTTTTTAAATCTTAAATATCAATATTTACCTCGGCTTCATACCAGGGACCACCTTTTGAAGAAAAGTAGTAACAATGTCCTAGATACTCCGTCCACTGTTCTTCTAAATATGTATATGTAATATATAGGGCAGATAATGTATAAACCGGAAATTGAATTTGAGGTTATTTGTGTCATATGCTTTTTAATTGTAGATTTTGGCACTCAATCATTTCCTCGTGTCATCGGTCTGTCAGATTGATTAAGTCTAATCTTTCCTTATATACATACAAACACATGTATCACATTTTTTGAAAATCTGTTGTGAGTTAGGTTAACAGAGGTATTCTCTATGATGCTTCACTTAATTTTATATTAGTTAAAATCAATCATTATAATTACATGTGATAGTGTTTCAGGTGTTTTATATATATGTTTGTTGTTTAGAATGGCTTTACCTAAAACTTACCTTCCAAATCTTTCGACATAAGAATAAGGTCAGTATCCACTTTTTTAACTATTTTGCTAACGTTGGTTTGCATTGTTACCAATTGGCTCTTCATGCTATTGAGAGTTTTCTGGAACTCATCTGTCAGTATCTTAACGGTCTTTTCAAGGTAATTATCTACTGTTTTAAGTTCTTTTCTTGTATCTTCCAAATCCGTTTGTGATTCATCAGTAAAACATGGTAAATTTTGAATGCGTATAGTTAAAGCAAACTTGCCTGTGCATATAAGGAAGACTACGAATATTTTATACATAACTGGATGCTACAAATACACACAAAAAAACACGAAAAATACAAATATATTAGAAGTTAACAAGTTTCATTGTTTTTTTTAATTTCCCCCAGAAAAAGACCAGACATATGGTTTCTTAACTGATGTTGCTACTATAAAATTACATAAAACTATTTTTATAATAAAAAGGCAGTGTTAAGGTATATGAAATAACATTGATTGTATTGTTTCAAATCTGAAAATTGGAATGCATTTTGTAGTTCACAGTAGAATTTTATCAGTTTAATAATTGCAAGCCAGGATCACATAGGTCTGTAAATGGCTTTACTATTATGAAGATTAAAATTAAAAACAATTCATACATCTGTTACCGGTTGATTATGCAATGATCAGAGAGTATATTCACCGATAGTTGTTACATAGTAAATATAAACCTGATTTTGGCAATTTTTTGCTTTAGTCTTAAATATATAATCCGAATGTTTTATTTGAAAACCATCTCACCGATAGCCGTAAGTCTTTAATTGAGAAACGCATTATACCGGAGTTGGAACTCTGTAACCTATGCAATATTTTGTCACTTTTTTCTTCTCGTTGAAACAGGTTATTTCTTTCTATATGTTTTAAGCATACAATAATTTTTATTCCACAATCAATTTTGAGATAACTGCAGATTATGTTTTCTTTTCTGTAGAAGATATACAAGTTCCTATGCCACAATTAAAGTTCTCGAATACTACAGGATCTCTTACAATTTTGTAATAAAACTTGTTATGAATGTTGTCAATATAATATAATCATATGCGATTGTCATACAAGTGAGAGGTACTGCAAGCTATTAAACTAGGTTCAATACAGCATTTTCTGCAACAACAAAAAAATGCCTATTCCAAGTCAGGAATATGACAGTTGTTATCCGATCGTTTGATGTGTTTCCGCTTTGATTTTACTCGTTTTGTTTGTAAATTTACTAATTTCTGTAGCAGACACCAAATGAATTATAAAGTATCTTCATTTAAAACTTTCTAATTTACATTTCCTGCCTCTTAAATGCTAAAATTTCAAGTACTTCTTCTGATTTTTGTTTTGTTTCTAAAACATTAATTTTTAAAGTGTGATATGTCTGATAATAATACGTGTCTGGTGCGTAAACAATCAAGGGAAGGTTTATAAAAAATGTTTATGTCAAACGTAGCAGAATTTCTGGATTATTTTTAATTGTATGTCAATGATGATAAACCCTTTGTACACACGCTTGATTTTGACCAAACAATGATTGGTTTTTAAGATAAAGAAAGGTTTGAATTTTGAGTTTTGCAATTTATTGTAATGAATTATTTGGTTTCTTCAAAGAGAGGAAATTCCTTAAAGCTCTGCTCAGTTTAGAACATCATTTTAAAGCATTATTAGGAAAATTCATCTGAGAAAAGAATTTTAAGTACTAGGAAAGAACTGTTTTATAAGACAATTATGTTATTAAGTAACAGATAACTATACAGAAATATTGTATCATATTTTAACCTGTAAAAATAAATATGTAAAAGAGTCATCATATAAATTTTTCCTTGTACATATTTCAATAAAATTTGAGAAAGAGAAAAAAGGTTATTCTGATTATCAACGAAACAGGTCGTAAGTTCGAACACCATATGTATTGTAAGTTTTTGAAATGTAAATTAGAATATAAAATAATTTCAGTTGACAGTGAATTATTGAAAAATAATATACTGTCAAAATAATAGACTGACGTCAGAGAAATAGTTTGGGTTAAAATATATAGCGCATAATAATGATGAATTGTTGTAATCTGGCTACTAGGGGAAAAGTACAGACATATTTATTCTTAGACATTCACAAGAAGACGAGATGAAACAATAATCCGTGAGATTCCCAATACCAAGTAAGGGGTTCAATTGTTTAAAAAAAAAGAAGAGAATTAGAAATGGAATTATTATCTCATGTATCTACTATTTCACTTTGCTTGGAGCGTACGATACAGAAAGTAGATTGACGTATGATATCATCAAGAACTTATTTGTAGTATTTATGTCAAAAAAAATACAAAATTGTTCGCTGATATGTTGTTCGGTACGAAAAATTAATGTTTGAGTCCTCAAAGTTTTTCTCTAACCCATGATGTAGGCGTATTATTGACCCCTTTATTTATATCAAAAGTATGAATCGAATATGAGACTTTTCACGATATTCACACATTTAGAGAGACAATGTGTTTTAGAATTGACGTATGATGTAACTAATGCATAATACATATTAAGCTTCTGTTATAACTACGAAATAAAAGATGACATTATGTTATTCAAATGGGGGCATGCAGTTTTAAACAGAAGAGTATCAAATATACTACATAAGTTTAAAAACCAATGCCTTCATTAATGAATTATATTTTTCATATTTATAGTTAGGTCCGTGGAAGGGTCAAACCGAGCTTCAAATTTGAACCACTCACAATAACATCCTCTGATATTTTCTAAAGTGTCCGTCGTTCAGGCTTAGAAATTATGCGCTATTTTTAACCAAGTTTCCCCATCTGTCTATACTAATGTATGAACAAATACTTGGATACTCTTTGTTATGCCGTGAAAAAGAATGGACAATCATATAAACGAGTACTCACGTAATGTTGATTTTTTCCAGTTATTTTATCCAACAGATTCCTGTCTCTACTCTGACGTTATGAGCAGAGATCTATTCAAGGAAGTTCATAACATGTGCTTTTATATTGTGCATTAAGAGTTCTCAAAATTATCCATTTATCTTCTACTTCAAAAGTGCTTAATATTTAAAAAAAATAGTCTTTCTTAGGAAGTCCTTAAAATGTCATTTTGATTTCTACTTGAAAAGACTTCTTAAAAAAGCAATCGTCAGCATTAACTAAAGAGATTATAATTTAATTTTATATCATGAACCCGTTTTCAGATCATAACCGAAATGTAGTCGAATTACTGTGTCATTAGCCGGTCAGCACTGCGGTTTTGAGTTCGAAGTCCTTGAAATCTTAATTGACTTGGATGTCATTTTTCCTATAGAATATATGTTGTTATGTTCGTGCACTCCCGTTTCCTCCACCCAAAAAATGACCACCACGATTCGTTTGTTAAAATCTTTTTATAATGCTTGGTTTTTTTTGCCATATTAATTTTTATATAAAAGAAAAAAGAACACGTGGCGTTTTTTCTTTTTCACCTTTCAAGTTGTGCATGATTTCGACCTTTAGTAAAAACACATATTAACTCGTATTAAGAATCAGCAGATAATCGATTTTCAAATCTTAGAGAAGAAACAAATCAAAAAGTTATCAAAGGTACCAGGTCCATACTTAACACGACCAACGCGCGCTTCGTCTACATAAGACTCATTAGTTACACACAGGTCAAAAAAAAAAGTAAAAACTCAAAAATACTGAACTCCGAGGAAAATTCAAAAAGGAAAATCAAAAATCAAAAGGCAAAATCAAAAGTCCAAACACATCAAACGAATGGATAACAACTGTCATATTCCTGACTTGGTACAGGCATTTTCTAATGTAGAAAATGGTGGATTGAACCTGGTTTTATAGCTAGCTAAACCTCTCAC
Organism: Mytilus edulis; assembly: GCF_963676685.1. Taxonomy (NCBI): domain Eukaryota; kingdom Metazoa; phylum Mollusca; class Bivalvia; order Mytilida; family Mytilidae; genus Mytilus; species Mytilus edulis. The sequence continues at coordinate 59,223,198 of NC_092355.1, read as the reverse complement.
TTGTATGACAGTCGCATCAAATTCCATTACATTGTCAACGATGCATGAACAAAACAAACATACTCAAAGAGTAAAAATGTCAAAAATAGGGGTACAACAGTCAATATTGTGTTATCATCTTAATATCACTACATAAACAACAAATGTAACAAAGTAGCACAAAAAGGCATACATCAAATTTAACATTCTCATTTTGCTTTTCTTATACGGCTGAATTTATCTATGTAAAGTCTACCCATAAAAGAAAGAAGGTTTTCATTACTGGTGTAAAATTGCGCGTTTGAAATTCGCACAGGTAGACATAAAAATAATTTTGTCGTATGACGGCATACATAAATGCAGACTCACGTAAAGATACTCCGGTCACCTGTACAGCAAGCAGCACGAAGTTTTATCGAGCACCAAATTTTTACCTTTTAAAGTTGTTATTCACCCACAAGCACAGTTTTTATAGTAGTTTTTAGTGATGAGACAATCCTTTTAGTGTTTTAAACGAACTATTGTCTTTTAATTTGTACATACACGTCCTACATATCCAACTATATATTTGATTTTATCAGCGAGACGACCACCATTTTTAACAAAAACAAAATGGGAACTTTTAGTCAAGAGACTTTTTTAGACTTTTAACTTGTTTTAAGTAGCGTTGATGTGAAGGCAAAGCAGGACTTTTGCTGGTTTGAGAATATAATCATCATATAATCGTTACTGTTTTTAAATTCTTGCTAAAAAGTCGTAATAATAATTTTACAAAACATTAAAGCTGATCAATTGTGATAGACTACTTGCCATTTTCTCCATTGTTACATCAAGATATATATCTTAGTAGAACTTAATACCTGCAGTCAGTTATCGTGATAAGCAATATACTTGTCTGTCTGTCAATAATTCAAAATGGAAGCCACAGAAAAAATGATTATTAGGAAATGTGCATCGACAAGCTCTTTAGGTGCACAACCTTCAACACACGTCCTTAGGTCATATAATCTAAACCACCAAAAAGCTTTAGAGAAAAAGAAAGTGAGTTGTGACAAAGAACATGTGGTATCAGAATGGAAGGCTAATAACTTGGTTATTGAATTTAGTACTTCAACATATGAACTGTTCAAAACTTTGCTACATCAACTCTTGGCAAAAAGTACCTCTTATAAACTTAAAACAACGGAGGGTGTTGACTATCAAAATGCTATAGTAGATTCATGTATAAAAGTATACAATAGACTGAAAGATGGTTCTATGGGTAGAACACTTAAATTTGTAATCAACCTCTATCACACTTCCTCTAGAGTAGTTGTTAATGGAAACAGAGTAGATTTATTTGTATCTGATATTTATGGAGACTTATGTGCCAAACTATCCACACATTATGAAGATTTGTCTGTTATAAATAAGGGCATATTTGACACTATTGATCTTACATCAATTTCTAAGACCAAAGAACAACAAACTAATAATGACATCCAGAAGGATAACAATTTAGGGCTTCCATACTGTCAAACGTCATCAAGCAATCTGGTAGAAAACCCTTGTCTAACAAATGGCCCACCCAAGGCACCTACAATGGTCACATCTTGTAATGAAAGTACTGGTACTTCAGCCGATAGTGCTCAAGATTCTATAACAATTGTAAAAAACAACAGTGTATCTGCCATACAGGATTCCATACATGTACATTTATGTATTTGTCCCCTATGTAATCAGGAGGCAGGTGAAAATACTATTGAATGTGGTCAATGCGAGGAATGGATTCACTTTTCATGTGGGAACATTAATAACCCGTCATCCATGGGGGACAAGGTCTACGTGTGTCCAGTTTGCTCAGACAACCTACTATATGCTCCAAGGCAATCGCCTGATAAAATGTCATCGCACTCAAATGATATTAACTCTGAAAATTCCAAAACATATGCTATAAACAGGAAAAGATCAGTCTCGGATAGTTTAACAATCAACACCATGAATCCTGACACTTTAGACGACAGCAAAAATATGGGACCCAGTCCCAACAAACAAAACTGTCTCACAAGTGACACGTTAGAAGTAAGCAAAAATATGGGACCCAGTCCCAACAATCAAAACTGTCTCTCAAGTGATAAAAACAAAGATTTAATGGAGCAAAAACAACCCGAGGGGCCTAAGTCAAAGTATAAGAAACAACCCATTAGACAAAACTCTAAGCTAAATCGTGACAATTCTATTGAAAAGGCTTACATTGGTCAACTAGAAAGTGAAATTGACAGATTGCAATCAACGGTTGAATTATTTAAAAAATCCCAACAAAAGGGTATGTGTACTGAAAAACCTTTACTGGAACAACAAATTAGCAACAACTCTTACATCAGAGAACAACAATCAGTAGGTCCATCTCATTTTGAACAAACAACTGCTCACCATACAAACATTGAAATAAAATTTCTTGAACAAAGAATGAGAGCAATGGAGACCCACATGTCACAGAGCATGCAAATCATACAATTACAACAAACACAACTTATGATGCAAGTGCAGGCTCAGCAACATCAACAAAACATGTATCATATGCAAACGTATCAACACCTTCCGCCAAAGCCACCGGCGTATGTTCATATGCAGCCAGTCCATCCGCTTCATACCAACATTAATCAACATGGTTTTCACCCAAATTATGGGATCAACCCACACATTCATAGTCAATTTGCACAACCTATGCAACTTCCAAACAATGTGATTGGTCAGCCACATGTAAATAGACACTTTATACATCCTGGACACTACAATCAAGAGGTAAATAACTCAAACCATAGATACTCCACAGTACAGGAAGTACAAAATAGCCATAGATCTCAAGGTATAAATCCAATCAAACGACCTATGCAGGCTTATACAAAACAACAATATAAATCTGAGGAAAAACCAGCAGAAATAGATGTGAGATATAACAAAACAATAGATAAAACACCAGATATTCATGACATAGAACAATCAGATATCAGCCACTCAGGACAAAATATCTCAGATTTAGATACAAATGTTCCTTTAGAAAGGAAGTTGTTAACACTGCAAGAAAACATGCAGGATGAAACTCACAAGCCTGATATACTCAACTCATTCTCAATTCATGATAATAATCAAAGAGAGGTAATTACTGTTGAAGCTGATATACACAACTCATTCTCAATTCATGATAATAATCAAAGGGAGGTAATTACTGTTGAAGCCAATGTGCACACAAACACTTGCAACTCAGGAAAAGACCAAACTAATGCTTCCAACCATTTTTTAGAAACAACCCTGTCTCGCAAGAAACCGCCAGAACTCCTACTTATAGAGGAAGTGATCTCAAATCGGGATTAAAACTAGCAACGTGTAACATCGAAGGAATCTCATCAAATTCTGCCTTCTCAGACTTTTTGGGCTCAAATTATGATATCATATGTATTCAAGAGCATTGGCTCTATGACTTTCAAGTGCATAATTTCGACAAATTCTTCCAAGATAAAGTATCTTTTGTTCGTTGTTCAGACACCTATGAACAGATTTCTGGATTCAACTTGCCAAGAGGGAAAGGGGGTGTAGGAATTGTATGGTCGTCTTCAATTTCTGGTAAAGTCACTAAAATTGATGAAGGAAATGAAAGAATCATTGGCATTTTAATCAACTCAGATCCAAAGATATGTCTTATTTGCGTATACCTCCCAACGAACAATGCGTCGGTCAACTCTGTTGTGGAATACGGAGAATGTCTCGATATTTTAGATTTTATAATAAACAACTATAGTGATACCCATAGAATTGTAATAGCCGGTGACCTGAACGGAACACTTCTAAAGCCTAGGGCTGGTAATAAACATGACGTGTGCATCCATTCGTTTGTTAGAGACCACAAACTTATTGTGTCAGGAGCAACAAAACACACATTTATGCAACACTCAGGGGCTGGATCTTCACAAATTGATTACATCTTGTCTTCACACAAAGATCTGATACAGGACTACATTATTCATGAAAAGCATGCCACAAATCTCTCTAGCCATACCATTGTGTCTGCTGTCATTAACATAAGCTTTGCCTCAATTCAAAGACCGAGCCAACAGTCTTCAGCAATTTGGAAATATCAATGGGAGAAAATGGATATTCATACTTTTCAGAACACTCTTCGTCTTGAACTTGAAAACAATTATAGCAAAATAAGCTCAGATCCAACTATTGAAATATTAATGTCAATCTTGCAAAAAGCCACAAAAGCATCAACGCCAAGGAAGATTATCTATCTTAAAGGCCCAAAGTGGAAGGCCTCACCAGCAGCGAGAATGTTGATAACTAACTGTCACAAATTGTACAGAGAGTGGTGCGAAAAAGGAAAGCCAGAGGGCCCACTTAAACAACAAAAAATTACTGCTCAAAGAGAGCTTCGTCGTCAATTCCGTTTGGAAAATTATACAGACAGGCAAGATCTCTATAATCAAATTATGGAAAATCCTACCACTGAATTGTTCCACCGCTTAATTCGAAGGAACAGAGGAAAGTCAGTTGTTAAAACACCTTATTTACAAGAGGGCAACACTGAAGTGAATGACCCAGACGAACAGAGAGAATGTTTTCTGAAATATTTTGAAGATTTAGCAATCCCAAAGGACAATGGATATGATGAAAAATATCTTGAGCTCTGCACTATCCGTCATAAACTCATAACTGAATTTTGTAATAGCGCTGATGACCCGCTGGAACCATTTACAGTAATGGAAATTCAAAATGGCATAAAACATTTACATACTGGTAAAGCTACTGATGAATTTGAGATATGTTCAGAACAATTGAAAGCCTCGGGGGACATTTTGTTACCAAGTATCACAACAACATTTAATTCTATTTTAAGCTTCGGCAGCTTTCCAGAAATATTAAAGTCTGGAATACTTACACCAATTTTGAAAAAACTGAAAGATCCTTCGATTCTGGATAATTATAGAGGTATAACTGTAACGCCGGTCTTTACCAAACTTTTTGAATGTGTGTTATTACCAAAAATTGAAAAACATTTTGATAACAAACAGAGTCCACTTCAATTTGGTTTCACGAAAGGAGTTTCCATGATCTTAGCATCACTAATAGTCTCCGAAGCAAAATGTGAGAGCAAACTTACACCATTAATTCCATTATGTCTCATCACTGTTGATAGTATGAAAGCGTTTGATGTCGTCAGCCATGTAATTGTTTTGGATAAGTTGTATGAAATAGGTGTCCACCCGAAAATTTGGACAATCGTTAGAGATCTATATGATTGTATGACCTCAAAAGTCAGATTGGCCGGTGCAATAAGTCCGAAATTTAATATACTACAGGGAGTGAGACAAGGTGGCATTTTGTCTCCATTACTGTATAAAATTTATAACAACAATTTACTGATGGAATTACAGGAAACAAGACTAGGTTTCAGGATGGGCAATGTTTATCTGGGATGTCCTACATGTGCGGACGATATCGCTCTCTTGTCCTCAAATCCAAACGAACTACAATGTATGTTATCAACCTTACATAGACATGCTGTGCAAGACAGAGTTTCAATTCACCCCAAAAAGACCAAAGCAGTGGTTTTTAGTAAATCAAACAGTATTAAGTCTACATTATCTTGGAAACTTGGTGACTCTGATATTTCGCCATCCAATCAAACTGTGCATTTGGGAATTCTTAGATCTGAGCTTAAAGAAAATAATCTGAATTTAGAGGATCGTATTAGTCTAGCAAGGAGGACTATGTATGCATTGATTAGCACAGGACTACATGGCTCTAATGGAATCAATCCCATCGTTGCCTACAAAATATATCAGTCTTACATACTGCCAAAGCTTCTGTTTGGGTTAGAAGTGTTGCCACTGAACAAATCACAAATAGACATTTTAAGGAAATTTCATATTTCAAATTTACGTCGATTCCAATCATTGCCGACACGTACAGCAACAGAAATAGTTTACTTATTACTTGGTGCATTACCTGTAGAGGCAGAGTTGCATAAAAGACACTTAAGCCTTCTATATAACATTATCTCCTGTAATAACTCTACTCTGAAGAACCTCATGATGAGACAATTGGCTGTAAATGGTGAAAATCAAGAAAGCTTTTTTGGTCGAATACAGGATATTCTTGAACAGTACAAGTTGCCGAAAATTTATACTCTAATGGCAGAACAACCTTCAAAATTAGCGTTCAAACATCAATGTAAAAGTGCAATCCAGAAAACATGGACTAATATATTAGTGGCTGAGTCGGTCAAAAAATCAACTCTGAAATATATCAATACAAAAGATTTGGCTGTTGGAAAGCCCCATATAATATGGAAATCATTGCGTTCTATGGTATCTGAGGTTAAAATGGGCATTACAAAAGCCAGAATGCTTACTGGAACATTTATGACACAAGTTATCAAACACAAGTACAACATAGAACATTCAGATCAGATTTGTAAACTGTGCGCAATATATTCCGAAGATCTAATGCACATCATTCTTGATTGTCCCGCCTTATTTTCAACTAGACAAATATATTATAACCGTCTCAAAATAGAGGTTATCAATGTGATTGGTGAAAGCAAGTGGTCCGAGCTATTTGGAAACAAAGATGCGATTCTTCTGCTAATTTTAGACTGTACAAATTTTAGCAAATATTTTAGTATGGATCAACAAAATGCTATTACAAAGTTATCAAGTGTGTTATGTCATCAACTATATTTAATGAGACTGAAACTGCTAGAAAAGACAGCAAAAGTGCCCAATAAACAATGTGGTAGTGATACATGTAAATGAACAGTGACCTTATAAATCTGATTGCTGGAGATATTGGCAATGTAGTCTTTTAAAATTTAAAATTAACCATATAAAATTCCACCAAAGACAATTTAAATAATTTTTTTTTTATTTCAAAAAAAAAAATTAATTGATAAAAGTGGAAAAGTGGGTCGTGTATGCTTGTGTATATATAAAACATTCTGTGAGGAGAATTGGAGATATGTAGATAGTGTAAATAACATTCATGACAAGATATTCTTGGTGTTCCTTAAAGGAAGGCAATACAAACAGAAGAAGAAGAAGAAGATATAACAAAAAACAGACTTACAGTAAAAATAATAAATAAAATAATGGTGTGGTTCAAAGTATGACGGGACACATAAGTACAGTTTCACGTCAAATACGGCTGAATTTATCTATGTAAAGTCTACCCATAAATGATAGAAGGTTTTCATTACTGGTGTAAAATAGCTCGTTTGAAATTCGCACAGGTAGACATAAAAATAATTTTGTCGTATGACGGCATACATAAATGCAGACTCACGTAAAGTAGATATAACAAAAACCAGATTTAACAGTAAAAGTAATAATAATAAATAAAATAATGGTGTGGTTCAAAGTATGACGGGCTCCATAAGTACAGTTTCACGTCAAATGTATATCATAAAAAACAGACTAAACAGAAAAAGAAATCTTATTGAATAAAATAGTTTAGTCATTCATAGTATGTCAAGATCCTTAAGTAAAAGTAATATCAATAAATGAAATAATTTTGCCGTTCAAAGTATGTGGTTTTACGTAACCACAGAGTCACTTCTAATGAATATCTAAAAAAGACATATAAAAGAATACTATAATACGTAATTAAGATGATAACAAACGTCAGTACGCAAAATCTATACTTCAAGACCATCTTGTATTATTTGTGAAGTTGATACGGAATATTTATCAACAAGTTCTGGGTATCTTCCGATGAACTTTTTTAGAAAAAGGACGAGACGTTCTTTGACATACCCCTGGTTCATCAATTTTCTGCTCAGACACTGGTGGCGTTTTACAAAGTCTGAATAGGAGCTGCAAGCTCTTGAATACCTAATAAGTTGGGAAATGTATATTCAATATGCAGGTGAAGTTGGTATATTACTACTAAGGTGGGGGAAATTGATAATTTCAAAATTAAAATCGTCTCGTTTGTCATAGATTCTGGTACTGAGATGACTGTGTATGTCAAATTCGAGGTATAAGTCTAAAAATGAGGCAGAGGAAGCCGTGTCTGTGGTCTCTTTAATTTCTAGTTCTGGTGGGTATATTAATGGAATCCAATCAGAAAAGTTCGGATTGTTAATGGAAAGAACATCATCAATATATCTGAAAGTGAAATTAAACAACCTGGCTTCTTTGATCTTCTTGTTTTTTGACAAGTGTCTGAAGGAACTCCGATTCATATGAAAATAAGAAGAGGTCGGCAAGGAGAGGCGCACAGTTCGTTCCCATAGGAATGCCGACAATTTGTTGAAAAAGTCTACCTCCAAATTCAACAAATATGTTGTCAATAAGAAACTCCAGCATACTGATCACTTGTTCCTCTGTGTAGTATGTTTTACCCTTTTGTTCCTTATTAACAAAATATGCCTTATGGTATCCCAAAGTGATAAATTTATAGCGTATGCTACCATTTTTATAATGAAAAGCATTGTGAATTATTTCTTTTAGACGGGTTTTCAATTTCACATGGGGAATGGTTGTATACAAGACGATTAGAAAGCCAAACAAGCACAAAATCGAAAAGCATTGAGGAACCAAAATTTAAAAAAGTGCTGCATAATACGGCTTAGGTATTCTATGTCTGGGTTCAAAGGGACAAAAAAACCTCAGGGAATCACAAGCGTCCACAGGGTCAAAAATTGAAACAACACGTTTAATAATATAATGCGTATGAAGGGCTTTTCTGGATTTTCCTTCATCATAAACGCTCAAAACCAAACATTTGAAATCCGGGGATGTATAAGTACTGAAACAAATGAAGAGCTATATTACACAAATACCTAAGTAACTAGCCAAATTCATCTTTTAAAGGTCAAAATAGCCCTGAGGGAGTTGAAACCTTAAAAGATCTTAGACCGTGCAAAATGTCGCTATTGCATTGATACACAAACACATCGTTTTGACCAATCAATTCAAGATGCAGACAATTGAACTTATGTAGTGACAACTTCAGTTGGTTTCCTTCATGACTTTAGATCTGTTAAATTAGATTTTGTGCAGGCACGCCCTGTTTTGATATATTTATTCATGATATATGATATGAGTGCACGTGCACGAGCGTAACATATTAATAAATTTATGTCATCATTATACGATGCGACGAAGGGTATGTTGCTCCTGCGAAATTGACGTTAACAATTGAAAAATTGAACACATCACGTTATTAATAGATTCTAGTTTGAAGGAATTATTTTATAATTAACAAAACTATGGAACTACTGGTATATAATAAACGTTTTTTGTCTGTTTCGATTTCATTACATATTTTTCAGTTCTTTATTTATTTTTTTGCATAAGACATTTCAATATGTATTGTATTTTGTGTTTCTTTTTCTTTATTTGGTTTAACACAAATCCCAAATTAAGCTTTCATCAACTCATGAATAAATATCAAAATTGTATTCATTTATTGGATATATACTATGGAACAGAAAATTAACTTCTATAGCCAAACTTGTTCAGATTTTAACGTCGTATTTATGAAATTTAACTTTATCTATATTCCTTCGTATTATTTCTTTGTCAGAGGGTGTTATTTGTACAAACTGTGATCACCCTGTCTAAAAGGACACTCATCGTTTTCTTCTTTGCCCAATGTACAATGAAGTTATACGAATCTAATAATTCATTTTGTTCAGAAGTTGAAGAAAAAATATTAATGTTAACATACATATTAGCGTATTACCGGTAAAACAGAAAAATACTTGGCTATTAATTAATCTATGAAGAGGTACATTGTATATCAGTGACTCTCATAAAGTGTAGTTATGTTAAAAAAAATCGTTTTAATATACACTTTTTTTCTTTTCTTTCCAACATTATTTTATATATTCCAATTAGTGTGACCAGTTACTTCCTTATTGTTTATATATTTTCAATGAATTATAAACGATTTGCACAAGTACGAGGGTACTTGAGAAACTGACGATTAATTGCTGACACACTCAAAAGAAAATTCATTTTAAACTAAACACTTAACGCGTACTTGTTTTGTATGTGCCCATAAGTAACACACATCTATCTACCGTAGGTATACTATTTCAAGTGAAGTATGTGTTATTCAAACCATGGACATGTAATGTTGGGAAATATTTTAAAGGCTGTGTCTGTTTCTCAATCCTTTTCAATTCCTCACAAGTATAACACAGTTCAAATCAAATTCATTCGTTCAATATATGTATCTGTCCATTTGAGATAAAATATCAGGAAACACATTTCAAACCATTCGCCCATCAGATAACCTCAGATTATAGTATTGGAATCATTTCATTCGACTGAGAGTAACGACCCTGACCTAATCCTTTTTAGCAATGAGAGTCCGCGTTTGTACATGTATCAATTAAGCAACTGTTTAGTTTTTGAGTTCCATACTTTTCAACAAACAAAAAAATCTTTCAAGCTAAATGTTGAATGTCTTCTTCCGGCACGGCTGCTAAAGCAAAATCGTCCCATCCCCATAAACGTTTCCTATATGTTTTAATGTGACAATGATAATGCCTTCTCTTTCTTTCTTGTTCTTACTCTACATTGTGTCTTCTTTAATTTTTTATTTATAAAATCCATTCGACAATCATCAACTAGAGCAATCACAAGAGTTGATGAAGGTAAAGACATATGATTAGTTACAATTGAACCGTCGGCCATTAAAAATGGCTAATAATATTTATTTCTCATGTTTACAACTTTTTCTTTTCATGTTTTTACCCATAGCATAAAACATTCGTATCCTACGGTCATGAATTTCTCAATGTTTAGAAAAAAGCAAATTATTGGTAAATGCCTCAACCAAGTCGTGTCACATCTTCCATTGATTGATTTAATACGTTTTTATGGACTTTACTTTTTTAAAATTTTTCTTGGAGTTCGTCATTTTTGTTTTACATTTACACGTATAGTAAAAAGTGTATTTCAGATACTTTTTTGCCTTTTATGTCATATGAAAATGCAAAGCAATCTTTGTACTTTTAGGAAATATTTCTGATTGGCAAGCACATCCATCTGTTTTAATTAATAGCACAGTTTTGACGTTTTATTAAAATTGTTGTTATTTTGAAATCCGATGCCGAGTGTATAGAGACGGTCAAGATCTGGGTATGTCATACATTCCTTATAACAACGTTTAAGGGTTTCAACGGCGGTTTTTCCGCAGTGTATTGGTAGAACGGCGACCATTTTGAACACTGTTGGTTAATTGTTTCATTTGCAACTATACCATATATCATTATTTGTATAAAGTTTTCCTAATCCAGCATCATGTTTTGTTCAATTTCTAATAACTTAGTTAATCTGATATCACGAATTTTAAAAGGACATCTTTTAATCGCTGATTACGAGTTTTTAGAATTCAAATAATATTTGAGGGTCCAGAAGTTTTCGACACACAGTTTAAAAAAAAACTTGAAATATCCATCTCAATTTCAATTGTAAAAAAGATTTCAATATAAGTCTTGATAAATGAAAAATCTATTTACATAAATAAAGTTTGCTCGACTCATGGATGTGTGTCCTAGGTAGAAAATATTCTGCATAGACAAAGATAATTCATCAATTCAAAAGGATATTCCATAATTTGGCACTAACATTGTATATAATTTAATATCTTGACATTATTCAAAGTGTTGGAGGCTTGGTAGTTCAGTGCAATTAACAATTACATTTGCACCCTGTCTTTACTAATAAAATAATGAACATTTGAACATAAACAAAACAAATTCTGTGATACTGTATGTTATTTTGTGATCTTTCACGTACGTTAAAGAATGAACAATCAATATCATGTTAAACAAGAACCCACCTATTCACCTGAGAATAGCCCCGTTTTTTTCTGGTTGGGTTCGTGTTGCTATTGTACCCCTATTTGTTACATTTTTACCTATTGTGTCTATTGTTTTCACACATCGTTATATATATAATGGAATTTGATGCAACTGTCATACAAGGTTGAGCGCTTGAAATCCAGGTTTAATCCACGATTTTCAAGTCAGGAATGTGACAGTTTTTGTCCATTCGTTGATGAGTATAACATTTGATTTTGCCATTTGATAAGGGACTTTCCTTTTTGAATTGTCCTCGAAATTCAGTATTTTTACGGTTTTATTTTGTAAACAATGGATTCCTGTCTCTTCATTGACGTTATGATGACCAAAGATAAATTTAAGGAAGTTCATATCATATGATTTTATATTGTACTTGAAGAGTTCTTAAAATTTCAAAATATTATTTTTCTTCTACGATTTGATTTTATCCTCTACTTCAAAAGTCCTTAAATATCTATAATTGTCTTAGGGAGTGTTAAAGTGTAATTTTAATTTCCACATCAAACGATGCAAGTGTAAGCCTTAATGCTGAAGATATTATATTATCATTTCATATCATGAAATATTTCTTTTTTTATTTAGTTTTATTCGTTTAAATTTTTTTTTTGTCTGTTTAAAGATATAAGAACATATGGTACGAGTGCCAATGACACAACTCTCCATTCAAGTAAAAAATTATAGAAAAAAAAATTATTAGCAAAAGTACGGTGAGATGGTGTTATTTGTTCAAACTGTGACCACCCTGTTAAAATGGATAACCATAATTGATTTCTTTTTTCTCCTTTGTCAAAGTACAATGAATGTATACAGATTTTAGAGGAATGAATTAAGAAATAAAAAAAGCAAAAAAAATACAGGGGTCAATGTGCTTATTTTCGAGATATTAGCCATTGGAGTTTTGGCGGGAAAATGTTCTCTCTTGATTTTTCATAGCTTTATCATTGACCAGTTAAAGTTCTCAAATACTATTAAAAATAAATAAAATTTCATTAAACTTTTACAAATGACTTATAATTATACATGTAATAGATTTATAAAAAGAAAAATGGGGGTTCATGGACAAATTTTTTTAAGGCTTTCAAATGGATAAAACCAGAAGATTTCGAAAATCTGACAAAAACTCCAAAACATGACAAGCAGACATCCTTAACTGACTATTGGTGTCAGTTTATTTTCAATCTATGAGTATGGCTGTCCCTCTGGTATCTTTCGTCCCTCTTTTGGAAAAAATTGATACAAAATTGGCTATTATTTAATCTATAAAGAATTACATTTTATATCAGTGACTTTCATTATTTTATTTTAAAACAACCATTTCTACCACAGGAATAGACAATCTAATCTGTATTTGACAAAACTCTTTGGAATTGTTCCTCAATGCTCTTCTACTTCGTCACTGGTGGGTCTTTTGTAGACGAAACGCGTTTCTAGTGTAAATACAAGATTTAATCCTGGCATCTATGATGAGTTTATCTACTTTACATTTATTTTATTTTGTTTGCAACATTATAGGTATATAGTCGTCCAGTAAGAGTGATCAATAACTTTCTCGACTTTATGTATTTCTTATGACTGATAAATGGTGTTGATACATGTATGTTCATTTCCTTGTGTACTTATGTACTTAAGTAATTGATAATTAATTGCTTACACACTTAAATACAACATATCCTTATCATTGTTTGTATGTGCTCATAAGTAGCTTGCATTGATCCACTGTAGTTCTACTATTTCAAATACAGTGAATTATTTGTGATTTGGGAACTGAACATGTGATGTGGGGGAATCTTTATAGGCCTAGCCTGTTGCACACTTCTATTTATATTCTAATGAATAACATATGATTAAAATCAAATTCCTCCGTACAATATATTTTGCCGTGAATTTGAGATGAAATCTGAAGAAACAATTTCAGAACAAGCTTATATTTGAAAAAAAATTAACTAAGGACCGGTCCTAACCCTTCTTGTTAATAGGTGTCCGCAGATGTACATCTTTCTTAAAATCAACCGTTTTTTTCGAGTTTCATACTTTACTATCAGAAAAAAATATAATATTAGCTATATATTTGAGTGTGGTGTTGTTGACGGATGATTGTATTTTTAATGAATTTTACACTCTCTGCGAAAAATCACCTTTCTATCGCTATGCAACAACGGTTTATCTCTAAATGTATGTTGGGTTACTGTAACATTAGGGTACTTTTACTTATACAAACGACCAACGCTTGGTGTTGATGGATTTCAAAGTTAATACTCGCTAGAACATATAAAATGTGCACATTTTAATGGTATTTGAGATGATCAGTTTGCCTTTTAAAAGATCAACAGGAAATTATTTACAACATATAAATATACTAAATAGAGTTTGTCATACTGTAAAGATACTTGTCTGTCCATGGACGCTGTACGTTAACATTTCGGTCTATATTTTGATATCTGTCGATTTGTTGCTGTTTGGCCTTTGTATCAATGTATTATTTTGAACAAACATGAAATACTAGAATTAATTTCAGTGTTCCCGTCTCACTGTCCTGTAAATCTGATGAAATGTTGACAGCTTGAAATTATAAGATGTACGTTTAAATAAAAGGAAATTCGATAGCTTCTATCAATCAAAACATCTATAACGATAGGAATAAATCAAGTCACCAACATACCGAACGCCAAGGAAAATTAAAAACGGATAGACCCTAGTCAAATGGCAAACTCTAAAGCTCAAACACACCAAACGAATGGATAACAACTGTCATATTTCTGACTTGGTACAGGCATGTTATATAAAACATGGTGGAATTAACCTGGTTTTATAGCTAGCTGAACGTCTAACGTGTATAAAATTCCATTGATTGACAGCGATGTGTGTACAAAATATACAGACATAATAGGTAATATGTCAAACATTGGGGTACGGCAGTCAGTTATAATTTTAATCACTTTAAAACATAAAAATATGTAACAAAGAAACACAAAAAGGTATATAGACAAATGCAAAGCACATTAGTTAACATGAAAGTCAAGAATACAAAAATAAACCATGGTACAATTACACAATGACGGGATGTATGGGTACACATCCACGTCATATGGATATCACCAAGAATAGTCTAAACAGTAAAAGTAATATTAATAGCGGCAATATAAAAGGATACTTTAACACAGAATCTATACTTAGACCATCGTGTTTTATTTGTGAAGTAAATATGAAATATTTATCAACAAGGTCTTGGTACTTTGATATTTTGTTATTCAACCTTTTGCTATATGATATTTTCTCACTTGTTTATAATTATAACAGGAAACAATATTTTATATACATTCTTTATTTTAAGTTCAAATCAAAAAAAATATCTTCATCAGCAACGTATATCTCTCTTATCTGAACCGACAACAAATCTGTTCAATAGCCTATGGAAAAAAATAGATTGCAACATGAAATATGTAAATTCATCAAGAAACGTTATTTTTTGTTTGTTATAAATTTGATTTGAAAACAGAATATGCACGAAAAAGATTATTCTTCTCACAAATGATAAAGGATAGTGTATGCGACAACTGTATCACAATGCGTTACAAATAAAATGAATTATAGCATACTAGAGATATTGCGACACAAGTCAAACAATTTCAAATTTCCACTTAGTAAAGAACTTTGTCTCAATATTGACAATAATTAAAAGAATTGGTCAAAGTGTATTTCAGTTTGTCGGGAATTTCAACATACGGATAGAAAGATGGATGAACATTCTGACTACGTGCATTTGATATACCATAATTCATCAAATCTGATACGGTCGTACGCAAATCAATTTGTCGGGTCTTGTTAGTTTACGAAGATGAACTACCATGAAAATCTGTACGTCTGGCGTGTTTGATGTTAAGCTTTGTGCTTTTGATAACTATTTACACTACTGGGTCGATGTCACAGCTGGTTGATTGATTTGTCCTTGAGAGTATCACCAGCCCAGTAGTCAACCCTTCGGTGTTGACATAAATATCAATTATATGATCATTTGAAAAATATCCTTTTTACAAAAGTATGATTTTTGGAAATACAAACGACTTTCCTATCATAGATAACCTGACATTTTGTTTGGAATGTTTGGCTTTATGACCACTTAAATCTAAGGGTCAATCATGAGTCGAGACGCGCGTCTTGTGTATTAAAATATAAGCCGTGTACCTTAACACCGCTGGGTCTATGCCACTGCTGATTTACTTTTCTTCCAGCCCAGTAGACAACAATTCGGTTTTGACATGAATATCAATTATATGGTCATTTTATAGATTTTTGTTTACAAAAGTATGAATTTTATAAAAACACTCAGGACTTCCATATTCCAGGGATATATAGCCTTACCTTAGCCGTATCAAACTATACAATGGTGTTTCATATTAAAAAAAAGTTTGAAAGATCAATTAACCTGAACGCGATCAATAATTAGTGTCTCTTCTATGTCTTGAGAGTATATGTTAGCTTTTGCAAACTCTTAGATAATACTATATCCCATTTCTTGCCTTTAAATAAAAAAATATTGTTAAATGATGAAATACTTACAAAAGTTTCTCTCGCATATATAAAAAAAGCTGGTTTTGCAGCTAGTGTCAAACCATTTACTGTGACCACCATCGAAAGAAACACAATTAGAAGTATGTCCCTTTAAACCCCAACCACCAAGCCAAGTTTTAAAGGTAGCAAGTGACTGGTCTACACTCCATCGCCATTCTCCCTCAATTAAATCAGTTAGACCTATCCAGTATCCGTTACTTTCTATAAAACATATATAAGACCGTTCTTTGAAAAGATTTAAAAGAAATAAAACGTTGTTATTTTGATTATTATTTCAGATGATTCAAATGAAAGTAAATGTATATAACGAGAGTATGATATATTGTTTAGATACTTGTAGACTGTTGAAACCCAATATCCGTTACCTTCTATAAAACATATAAAAAATATAAATAGATTTGAAAGATATAAGTTTTTGTTATTTTGATTATTACAACAGGTGTATTAAATGAAAGTAAATGTATATAACGAGAGTATGACATATTGTTTAGATACTTGTAGATTGTTGAAAACCACATGTTAAGCCCTAGATGTGATTTGGTTGTTGTATCATTGAATGGTTGTCTCATCCATAAATATTTCAAATATATTTTATTTACTGATCAGTTTGAGACCCATTACATCATTGAACTGACATATTCTACAAACATGGAAATGGATTTCAAATATTTGAAAACTTATGCACGAATGATGTCTATTTTCGAATCAACTAAAGTTGCCATTCAAAGGATAGATAGTAGAAATGTCTAAAAGTTCGATTTGTTTTACAGTAGAAATGTAAGAAATTTCAATTTGTTATGGAAATTGAAGTGAGTTAAGATTGATTAAAAACTTACTATGCTGTCTATTTGAATGTATCCATTCATTCTCAGTTGAGTTATCAATCTTTACAAGATATCCACCAAAATCCCTGCAAAGTCGCTGTAAGATATTGTACAATACGTTTGACAATTGAACCTCCATAGTATACCAGGTACTAATAACGTTTTTATTTTGTATTGTTATCATTGAATTACAAAATCTAATGAAAGAGATCATTGTCTTAATGTTATAGAGTATTTAATATATGATATTTTTATCTAATTATGTATCTAATATATCTTATTTAATGCAGGAATCGAACATTGAATAGTATGTAGCTTTGAGAACGAGGGTTGTCAGAATTTATTTTAAGATGAATACATTTTATCTACTGCGGAGGTACATTTTCATGAAGACTCTAAGATCTGTAAAAATTTGGAAATTAAGAAAATGTTATATCAAGTTAAGGTAATAGAAGGACATATCTCATATGTTCTGAAGCCAATTAACCCTACAAAATTGTAAAGTGGTATAAACGAAATCTAATTTTATCAATAATACAAATGAAAGGTTTTCGATTCAATAATTACATTAAGTCTTTTATTGGTGTTTTAAGGTTGCATTACCATAACCATACTCAAATGCATGCATTTTATACCTATAAAAGTAAGGGAGCAACAACGGAGAAAAACTAACAATGTATTTCAGTATGATAAATAAGAATGCGAATTATTCCAGATGTTATAACATTTGATAAACGGCGTATGTTGATTTATCAAACCAAATGAAATATTTTTAAAATCTTAAATATCAATATTTACCTCGGCTTCAAACCAACTTGCAACCTTTGGAGAAAAGAAGTAACAATGTCCTTGATATTTTTTCCACTGACCTTCTGTAATATGAATAAACCAGAAAATTTATAAATTGCAAATTGCACATTAGATAACGTTTTACTTGTCGTGTACATTTTGGCACTTCATATTGACATTTAATGTACATTGGACGTTTTGAAAGAACACAACAAACTCCAGAAATGATCTTCATGAGCAACCATTTATCTTCAAAAAAGGGGATATGTTTTTTTGTCTGAGTCAGATATTCTTATAAACTTTTCGACGCCATCAATCAAAATTTTTTTTTCAAAATTTTACACTATAAGGTATAGGAAAAATCTGGATTCAGAATTAATTTTTTTGTCATTCACAATATTTTTTTTTTATCAAATTGGGGATCAGAATATTTTTTAGAAAAAAACCCATAACCCCCTTTGAAGTTAAATAGTCGTTCCCTTAAACATGTTAAAGGAGAAAGCCAATGCTATATACATAGGCACCTTACATTTGTACGGCTCAATCTTTTCCTCGGGTCATCGGACTGTCAGATTGATTAAGTCTCATCTTTCCAAATATACATGCAAACACGTACTAATTTATCACATGTTTTAAACCAATGTCTTGAGATAGTATAACAGAGGTACTCTTTATAATGCTTCAATTGATATAAGTTAAAACCAATTATTAAAATGACATGTGAAAATGGTGTTGATGTTTACATATATATATATATATATATATGGTGTACAAAACAAATATTGACACCTTGTGTTTGTGGCATAACATCTTGGCCACAAGTTTATCGTTTTCTGTTTAGTATTAAATTTATATTAAGATCTATTTTATTACATCTCGTGATCTATTTTATTTGGCAATCGACAATGGCAGTCAGCAGGATTTAAAAACATCAGTTGTTCGACCTGTTAGTCAAATGCGTTTTGTTTAAATATACTTTTTCACTTTTTTGGTCTTTTTGAAAATGTTGTTTGTGCTGTATTTAGACCCTTCTTCAACGAAATTTGTTTTACATACACATGTATAAAAACCGCAATTTTTATACGTGTGCATGTCAAACAAATTTCGTTGTAGAAGGGTCTAAAAACAGCACAAAAACATTTTCCAAAAAGCCAAAAAAGTGAAAAAGTATATATATATGTATATGTGTTTGTCCTGATTAAAACGTCTCTAGCTTAAACGTACCTTCAAAGTCTTTCTTTATAGCAGTTTCCACTTTCTTTACTACTTTACTAACGTTGGTTTTCATTCCCACCAATTGGTTTTTCATGATCTGGAGAGTTTTCTGAAACTCATCTGTCAGTATCTCCACGGTATTTTCAAGATAATTGTCTACTGTTGTAAGTTCTGCTCTAGCATCTTCCAAATCCTTAAGTGATGCATCAGTTAAACATGGTAAATTTTGAATACGTATAGATAATGCAAACTTGCCTGTGCAGATAAGGAAGACTACGAATATGTTATGCATTACTGGATGCTACAAATACACATACAAAACAGTGAAATACAAATATCATAGAATATCATCAAGTTTCAATTTAAAAAAAAATGATATGATGATTTTGAGATTACTGATCATAATTAATTTCCCCAAAAATAATACTTGAACGTTTATGTTCACTTATGCTTCTTCCATAAAATTAAGAACGTAACACTATTTTTTATTCTTTGAAAACAGCATTAAAATATGTGAGTCGATAGTCTATTTCAAATCTTGAATTGCATTTTGTAATACACAGTAGCATTGTATTATTTGAACAAAATAAGAACCCTGAATCCCATTAGTCTCTAAATGCCTTTTATGTTATGAATATTTCGAGTAGATTTCAGTTGTGTTTTCGACTCATCACTATTTCACTAAGAAAACATCAGTAAACAATGTATTGCTAAATGTCTAGTCTTCTCAAATAAAACCTGTACTTCACACTAAAGGACGCGGATGTAACCAATTACAGATTAGAGCACAGCCTTAAAAAATCAACCCGTACCGTATAGTAAGACGAAATATTAAATAACTCAAAAGAGAACATCAACAATATGATTGATTCTACAAACAATACACTGGAAAAAAACAAATACTACAGATAGCAATCAACGATAAACATGGATGCCAGAGTTTTAGTTGTTATTGGCTTTGATCTAGCTTTAAGTAATGTAGAGTACTCTCAGTTCTGGTTTGGTTTAGTGTTGTTGTTTTACCGATTGGATATGCTATGCGATTGGTTTGGTTCAATCTAACTAGTTTAATTCCGTCATATTTTTTTTTATACCAGTCACACGTCAGGAGCTTGTAATAAGTGTTTGTCGCTGTGCAACATAATTTGTATACGTTCATTATTTTGAACATATACTGAGTGCCAGTGAAAACGCAACACTTTTGTTTTTCAAAAAAATCTTATAATTTTAATTTTATTTATATTAGAACTTTGTATAGTTGGTTGAAAATGACTTTTAAGACAATTGTCGACAACTTTACGGTTGAGTGATTTTTGGAACAAATGCGACGTAAGGGAAATTTTGAACGGACATAAACCGAGTTCACCGCTTTTCAACATACACACCATTTTCACGATTTTGTCAATTAAAGCTTGGCTAATGTCATGAATTTTCCCGCTCTTATTGTTAAGAAACTGCAATAAACAGCTGAGTAAATGCCAAGACTTTCAGACAACCAGCGACATGCAGTTTTGGGCATGATCTAAAGTAGCCTTTCACAGCAAACAATTACGAGAAGACTGAAGTTGTAGCCTCTACAATGACCCAAATTATCCACAATTTCAACCAAAACGGATAATTTAATGATAAGCCACATCCTAGGGTACAAAAAGCAGGAAACGCTCAGCAAGACCGAAACATTTGGTCTTTCACATATCCGATATCGACTCTGATGGCTGTCCAAAAGTCAAGAGAGTTCAATGGTGTTCATGAGGAGCAATTTCAGTAAAACATCATTTGCGCATAAACTGTTAAAAGAGCAACACAGTCTTTCCTTAGTGACATCTAAACGGCCGTCTGGCGTAAACATCGAATTCTGTAGACCAAAATTCATTCATTATGTACCAAAACCGTCAGTGGTGGTTACATAGTCATTTGGCACCCGCGTTTGCCGAAAGTCATGCTTTTTGCCAAATTTTGGTCCGATCGAGCAAATTTTGAATCAGATTTGACAAGGTTTAGACGATGAAAACAACCACCAATATCATAAAGTCAGCTTGAGTTTGCTTTGCGAGACAAGTGGAATAACATTCCTTCGGATCACATTAAACGTCCGGGATGATCAATTCCACGGCGCTGTCGAGATTTATGAGGCACCACGGAGTTGTTATATTTTTTGTTAGGACTGTGAGTTGATGATTCGACATTGGATTTTTCGTTTATCTATTGCGCTCGAAAGATGACAATGAAATTTTTTTGTTTGATATCGATCTATTGTTAAAATTTTCAAGAACAATTCATTTGGAAAGATTATCATTTCTAATATAAATTTTATTTAAAAAAAACATGTGTTGCGTTTTCATTGGCACTCGGTATATGTTAGGCTGTTTTCTCGTTTCAATGTTTCGGGGCTTGAAGCATACAAAACACAGTACCAAAAGGATCAAATAAAATAGATCCATCAATCAGTATTCCAAATAATCGAAAGCTAGCCAAAGACCAATTATAACTTATAGAATAATCCATGTTTTCCAAGATTGAAATTTCACTACACATTCAACGGATTTAGTTTTAAGACGCCATAAATAGTCTTATAAAAATATGCCCTTCCGACTAATGCAATTCTAAAATTAAGAAAATATGAAATAGTCATTAACCAGATCAAAGGACAGGAAAGAGCCCATGGCCAACAATGGGTATTCACTGCATTGAAACAATCGCACCTGAAGGCAATCTACATTGAGCTCACACCTTTACTATTTCTGTTAAAACGACTGTTTCTTTTACGTTTTGACAATAAATCAAGGAAGTTACATAAGGATAATTTTACATTGAGTCCATTTTATTCTAAGATTTTTTGAAATGGTTATATCAACGCGGTTCGCTTCCATATTGAGGCATCTGACAAGTTAACTAAAGGTTAAAATAATTTTGATCATGCTATTGTTGAGATAGTATATTTATTCATAACTGTTAGACGGTTATCCATTTTGATGTGTTTTCCGCTTCTGATATTGGAATTTCATCAGGACTCTAGCTTGAATTTCCTCGGAATTAGGTATTTTTGTTAATTTAATTTTGTCTGTACATAACACCTATTGGATTATAAAGTATCCAGAAATACACCTTTTAAAGTGTTATATTTTTATCATATTTACATTTCCTGCTGGTGAATGTTAGGAACTTAATTTCCTATTACTTCATGAAACTTATTTTGCTTAGATTAAACTTTTAAAATGTGATATGTCTGAAAATGATACTTGTCCGGTTTGTAAACAATCAAGAAAAAATTTATAAAATTGTTTGTTTACTGTATCAATATGTCACATTCTACTGATCTTACAACAATTTTACAGTAGGATGACAAATTATAATAATTTTAAAACCGAACAACAATCTTTCAAAATTACTTTGCATAGAGGGCGACAGTTTTTTGTTTCTGAAAGGAGTAGGTCCGGTAAGGACCGATTTTGGCCTCAAATTTCAGGTTCATCTGACGAAAGATTTTGACCACTTTTTAAACACTTAAGTGCCTATTTTATTTGAATTAATTAGTTTATGTGAAAGATTTTAACAGATTTAGTCATTAAAAACGATCCGATTCAAGCTCAAATATGAAAAATCTACCTAATATGCGGGAAAATGTCACTGTTCTTATGGTTTTTGGTAAAAATGAAAGTGACCATTAAGTCATGCTAAATTACTGAAATCCTCATAATTCTAGCATTTTAGTTAAATTTTACGGTTTTCGTGTAAAACGAAAGTGGCCTCATCCGTGTCCATCCTCAACCTTTATATATGTTATTTATTATCATAAAATACAACTTACATTTCATTATTAAGGATGAACACGAATGCGGCCACTTTCTTTTTACACGAAAACCGTCTAAAATTTAACTAAAATGCTAGAATTATGAGGATTTCAGTAATTTAGCATGACTTAATGGTACTAGTACCGGATATATGTGCATTGTATTGTCAAAAACAGCCCATGTTTATGTAGCAGAAGCATTCTACTGTCCAATAAATAACTAAAGGTTTACATTTTAACAAATTTGTAAAATTGCTATATTTTGGGGCCAAAAAGGGGTCTTACTGAACCTACTCCTTTGTTTAACATTTAGGTCTCAAACGACGATGAGATCCTTGTAATACTATGACGATAGGGATCATATATAAACGTCGATATGTCAAAGACTCATTTTGAGAGACAATTAACGTATGATGTAACCAATGCATAATTACATATTGAACTTCCGTAATATGTTTATAATTACGTAATAATAGATGGCATTGTGTATTAAAACAGGGGTATAATTTATTAAACAGAATGGTAATAAAATATGATATTCAAGTTTAAAAGCAATGCCTCTATTAACGTATTTTGTTTTCTATTTTGATTAAAGTCCCTGGATGGGTCACTCTTGGTATTTGCTTCACCATCGAAAAGAACACAGTATTCAACAGAAGCGATAATGTCAAAAGACTTTATGGTCAGAAGAATACCTCCTAGTAAAATTTAGTTTTGTAGTGTTGTGCTCTACCAGATAGGAAGATAAATACGAAATCACTAACCTGCGTGTTAAACGAAATGTTGAAAAAGGTTTATGATGAAATAGTTTACATTGAACTTGCAGAACAGATGTAAAAAGATATTTTTATATTAAAGTGTTTTAAAATGGATTTTTCCTCAGTATTTATTAATATATATATAAACAAAATTGATGTAACTTTATTTTTGAAAACGAAAATACTGGGATATTGTATGTTATTTCACCATCTTTTTGATTAAGAAATGGTCGATCAATATATTAAACGAGTACTCACCAAATGGCAATCAGAAATTGTTCTTTTACAACGGATTCCTGTCTCTCCTCTGGTGTGATGTTGGGCAATATCATTTCAAGAACTTCTAAACATGTGCTTTTATATCTATCCTGAAGAGTTCTCAAAATTTAAAATCTATCTTCTTCTTCGAACACTTAAATTTCAGTTTAATATTCTACTTCAGAATTCCTTAATTTTTCTAAACTGTCTGAAGAAGTGCTCGAAGTTTATAATTTCCACTTGGAAACTCAATCGTTAGCCTTAATTGAAGATATCATATTACAATTTCATATCATGAACTATTTCAATTTTTGTTGATTTTTTTCGTTTAAATTTGTTTTGTTCCTTACCTTAGATTGTGATATAGGTTCTGCTTCATATAGAAATCGACCTTATGCAAATGATATCAATACATCTGATAGCAAATTCTAGTTTAAAAACATCTATGCAAAGTCTGTAACAGTTTGAATGATTAGTTGCTATAAGAACCCCAGAACATAGACAAAAATCCATGTCTTATTTTGTATTTGAATGTACAATTTCTCCATAATCTATCTAAGTCTTACATTTGTACGTGTATAGGTGCACTTACATAAGTTCAATTACTATCCGACGCACCTCATATCTTTTTACAATGCATATTTTTTTCTTTTATATAGAATAATAGATGATAGAACAAAGGGTCCACTGTGTTTCCTTTTGTCACCTTCAATTTGTGCAGGGTATCGGGTTTTTAGTAAAATGCTAAGGTTACAGTAGATAACCGATATTCATATCTTATTAATCGATTGAAAAGAAATGACACAAACAAAACGAAGAAATTTCAAGAGACTGGGTTCGTTCAACAGGCCTGTATGTATCATCCCCCTTTCAAATCCACTCTCGCTTAAGATGTCACAATCAGGAATAGAAAACAATCGGTAAAACTACAAATCATATAACTATTCTGGACCAAAAAGATATTAGCTGGTAAACATGTCGCATTTTAGATACACAGACTCATCGTATGGGTCAATAATTTCGAGATTATGACCTATAAAAATGTAAATTTACGATGTCTGTTGTTCTTCCTAATAACTCTGTTGGAATAGTTCTGAAATCTTTATCTATAATTGCTCTCACATGTTACTGTACACATACCCCGTAATAAGCTTTCGTCAATTAAATGTATTTTTATCAAAACTGTATTCAATTATTAAGTTTATACTTTGGAACATATAATTAATTTCGATATCTTAACTGGTTGAGATCTCAACGTCGTATTTATGAACCTTAACATTAATTTTATTCATTCGTATAATTGTTAGGAGCTATTATTTATTAAATTTTTGACCACCCTGTTTAAAAGTATAACCATCATTTACTTCTTTTTTTTTCCTTAGCCTCAAGTACAATCACATTATAAGTATCTTACAAAATTTAATGTATAATTGATTTCATTCCCACAATTTGTAGGTATTAGTTTTACCACAAATATTAACTTACAATTTGTTGTAAATAGATGATAAGGGCTTGGATATTCTTGAATATATCAAACGACACTTTTTATATCAGTGACTCTCATATTTTTATTTTGAAAATATCTCATTTTAATTTACACTTTTTGTTCTTTTTTCAAACATTATGTTATATATGCCAATAAATGTGATCTGTGACTTCAACGCCTTATTGTTTATATATTTTAATGACTTATAAACGGGGTTGATATGTACAAGTACCAAATGACGATTAATTGCTTTCACACTTAAAAGAACATTCATTTTAAACTTTAACACTTAAACACTATAAACTTGTTTAATTTCTTAATTTTAATTAATGAGCATACACCTTAAACACAGGGTATTTTTGTAGTTGTTTTTGTTGTATTAAATTTGTGTGATATATTTTGGTAATATAGCTTCTAATGTTTGTTCTAAATTTTCATCCCGCTTTTTCAAATGTTTATGTTTGAGCATTTCTGATAAAGCTGCATGTATATCAAGAAAAATGTCGCACGCACGATTTCTATTTAATGTTATTTTCATTTACTAGCACTGTATCGATACTACTGTTGGGAGACTGCTAGTCATCGTGAGTATCATCAAATCAGAAGTCATATTGTATGATATTTCTCTTTTAAAACTTTACAGTCGTGCACGTCACTCTATATCAATTTCAGAACAGGTTTTGACCCTTGCATAAAACGTTATGGATGTTCAACCGTACAAATTTTATCCGCGGTTTCTTTTTGTTAAAACTGTGATAACCTGTTGACAACAAGCCGCATTTTCTCTTTTTTATTTTATTTTTCAGAGTTAAATGATGCAAGACATACATCTATCTTAATTGATTCCATTCACTTAATACATGATAAATTGTTGCCATAAATATTAAATTATTCTTATCATACGCACATTGCATTTTGAAGTCTGTTAAGATGCTTATCAGTGAAAGTCAAAGTATTGTTTACAAAGTATATTTCTATATTTTTAATTTGCATTTTGTTCCTTTTAATTAGAACATTATATAATTTATTCCACTACAATGATCTCATAATTGACTTTTCAAACATAATTGATAATATACATGTATGACCTATAAATAGTGTTGATATTTACATGTCCTTATGTACTTGAGTATCTAATGATAAATTATTTTAGCACTTAAAGATATCATAAGTATTGATCGGAAACACGTGCGTGTTTGTGTGTTTGCTTTTTAGTAGCATTCATTCATACACTGTAGTTCAAATATACGGTAAATCATGTATAATTAGACACCTTGAACATGTAATCTTGGGATCTCTACTAATATGATTTGTTCTCAACCCTTTCCATATCCTTAGACCTAAGAAAAGAAATTTTGTTAAAATCTAATTCATCCGTACAATATGTTTTATCGCCAATTTGAGGTAAATTCTGAGGAAACACTTTTAGAACCGCCAACCATGAAGCCTTGGACTATAGCCCTTAAACCTAGCACAGTGCAACCATACGTTACAAACATGTAGTTAATTAGAATTCTACAGTCCGCCAAAAGAGAGAAATGTCCTTTCAGCCGTGCGGTACTTAAACTAAACAGTCACGTTCGTTAAGAAAGGTGACTTGCATGATGTTTGTTTGGCATTTTTCCAACTTTTCCTTTCTATGATTGAACCCAAATGGATAATATACTTGTACCGTTAGACCACTAAATTTTAAAAAGAATTCACTGTAAAATGCTAAACTATTACTGATATCTTTGTCAGATACAATTTATCTTTTTATGTCATTCAAAAATTTTGAAAACCAAACGTTTCCGTCTTATCAAACGTTTAATCTTTATCAAATTAAAAGTTATAAATGAAAGTCTTTTATTTTACGATTGCCCTAAATAGGAAGAACTCACTAATTGGATTCATTGTTATTTTTTGCTCGTCCGGAATATGAATGCAATGCTAGAATTGTTCAAGGCCGTCATGCGAGTTAAAGACATCTCTCCCTAAATTTTAATTGATATTTTATAATATAGGGTTGATTTTACACTTTCTAGGTCATAATACGCCTACCGATTACAATTTTGTATACCTGATTTAGATTGTGTTATGTGGCATGAGTGACAATGAGACAACTCTCAATCCAAGTCACAATTTGTGAAAGTAAACCATTATAGGTCAAAGTACGGTCTTCAACACGAAGCCTTGGCTCACACAGAACAGCAAGTTATAAAGGCCCCCAAAAATTACCAATATAAAACCATTCGAATGGAAAAACAACGGTATAATTTTTATTAAAACGTAAAACGAGAAACACTTACGATCACATCAACAAACGAAAACTACTGAACATCAGATTTCCGACTTAAGACAGATGCAACAAATGCAGCGGGTTTAACAGTTTGAATGGGTACCAACCTTCATCCTTATCTGAAAAAATAGTGTAACATCACAACACAAAAAGACACACTACAAAATATCAATTGAACTGTTTATATTTAAACGCTACTGATGCAGGTGTATCCACAAAATATCTTTGGCACACGATATTTATAAAGCGTTGTTTCCCTTTACTAGCAATGGATCTATGTCATTGCTGGGGGACATGGATATAGTCAGAGCTACTAATGGAGATCACCAAGTGAGGAGTGATTATGAGACAAACGGTGTATCCCGTGTCGTTAAGTACTTTTCTATATAGTCTTTGTTAATTATTTAGTATTGATGACGTTATATTTTGTTTTACAAGTTGATAGATAATGCGGAATATCCGATTAAAGCACTTTATAAATGAAAACATTTTGTTTTGTATAAACAAATATTTCCTTGCATTTTACTCGTAGTGCACATATATTTCTTAAACAAACAAGTTGCAATCAGTAATGGTATGATTATACATCATATGTATCATATCATATAATGTGTCTTAACTATGAATCGACCCAGATGTACAAGAAAAACTTTCGTTCTAGGTGTCAGTTTTGAGATAATAAATAATGAGAGGTAGTATTATTGCCAATGATAAAACTTACAACATGAGACCAAACTACATAGGCTTAAGCAACTCTAAGTCACGGTATGGTCCTAGCCATCTAGCAAACCACATACCGTACAGAACAATATGCACAATCAGTGAAAATCCACTTCGGCACACCACGATCACAAAGATGGCATATATGTTTACGTCTAAACGGTAATCAAAATTCTGAAGAAAAAAAAAATGTTTTCGTTCAATTATTACGTTTTTTTTTTTTAAGTACATCCAACGACTCAATATACTCTCCGAAACATATCATGTTTTAAATAATAGATATTCACATTACATAGACATTTCATATGATCCCATAATTTTGATCGGCCGAAGCATTCTAAAATGTATATTTTATTTCCTAATAAATTGCAACATCTATGAGTGCATGCTTGGACTCCCCATGACAACGTCAAAATATAAATACCACTAAATCCAAACGAAAGGATTTATTTAACTAATAATATATAGTTTGGTCAAGGCATGTACACCCCAAAAGAATAACAACTAGAGGATCTAAAGAGCCTGTGTCGCTCACCTTGGTCTATGAGCATATTATACAAAGGACACTCTACAAATGATACGACTGTCATACAAGTGAGAGATTTGACGGTATAATCAGGTTCAATCCACCATTTTCTACAATTGAAAATGCTTGTACCAAGTCAGGAATATGACAGTTGCTGTCCGTTCGTTTGATGTGTTTTGCCATTTTGTTTTGCCATTTGATTAGGAACTTTATGATTTGTATTTTTCTCAGAGTTAAGTATTTTTGTAATTTTTCTTTTTTCTATAACATTGTAGACAGGAATATAATTCATGAAAACTATCTGTTTGGTTGAACTTGTATTACTGATCATTTAATTAACATGTTAAGTTTTTCTCTATCTTTTTTAGTTTTTGTTCAAAATACAAAAAGGATATAAAAAAAACTCATTAAAGGGTAATCACTCCTATAAAGAGTCATAGTCTACTCATCTTTGAATTACGTTACAAATATACGAAAAATTGTTAAAAATTTACTATAAAGAACAATAACTCCTTAAGGGGTCAATAAACAATTTGGTGTTGTTGACTTATTTGTAGATCTTACTTTGCTGAACAATTTTGCTGTTTACATTTTATCGCTATCTATTCTCACATTTTAGATAATAAGCAAAAACATCAAAATTTCCTTAAAATTACAAATTCAGGGGCAGTAACACAACAACGGGTTGTCCGATTTGTCTAAATATTACAGGGCAGATGGATCTTGACCTGATGAACATATAATCTGTCAGATTTGCTATAAATGCGTTAGTTTCAGGGATGATGACAAAACAATACATTTTATCTTAATGTTCTATTATTTGCCATGGCGGTCATCTTGGTTGATGGACGGGGTCATCGGCATTATATTTGTGACTATATACCCTAACGATGAGTTAGGCCAAGTTTGGTTGAATTTAGCTCAGCAGTTTCAGAGACGATTTTTGTGAAAGTTTACTGACGACGACGACGACCGACGACGACAAAGATTTCTTAAGAATGCAGAACAAATAATTAAAAAAAAATATTAACCTCAAGTAACGTAAGATACCAAAAGGAATATAAAAACTCATAGGTTGAAAAAATACAAATTGACAATGAATTTACAAAAACGAAAAACGACAAAAAGGCAAACAACAATACACAAAACACACCATAGAAAAGTAAATACTGAGCGCTACGAAACCATCTTTTATATTGCACTCGTTCTATTTGAGCAGTCAACATGCGTTGACTGTATATTTCTACGTCATATACAGTCACTGACCCGATATCACTTTTTCTCATCATTATTCAAAACCAGTTGCCAAAAATATATTTAATTATTCATACAACCTCTTCAACCTTTTCTTGTTTCCAAGGTATACAACGATGCGTGGAACGACTCAACCGTGTTTCTTTTACAATTTTTGAAAACAACTTATTTCACTTGTTAATATTTTTTGTTTGCAACCTTATAAGTCATTATGCTTTATGCTTATTGTTGATATTTTAGTCCATATTCAACCGAATTCGTTCACCATCAATGTACATTTCATCGTGTTGTATATGTCTTCGCCTGCATGATATGAGGCCTTATAAAAGGGGGTTTTCCCCAATACTAGTATTTAAATCAAATAAACAACATTAACACATTAAACAACAATTGAAAATGTTTTTAGATTGCAGTATAAAGACAATAATAGTACATTGACTTGACATATCAAAGATATAAGGATTCGGCCCCAAACGGGGAAAAAGCTCGGAAGAGCATGGCATTTCTACTTTTTAAGCCTCATCCTTATATCGTTCATATGTCAAGGCAATGCACTATCATTGTCTATATATACGTGGTGTTATCCTGTTCTCTGGAAAGGGGACTAGATCCTGCTCCTCATGTGACAGCCGTCGTGCTTCACTCTATTTTATGAAAAGAAACTTGTATACTTTATGAAGTATAGTTGTTACTTGTATTCCCAATTTATAATTCGTTCTTTGGTTTTCATGACACTGAGAAAATATTTCAAGAAAATATTTGTAAGGTCTCTTTCGATCCAAAAACGATCATGATTAGCAATGTCCGTATATTATTGGATTACAGATCCTTTGACATCTAACCTCTCCATATCTTTATCAAATGAAATAATATGTCAGGAACAGTAATTCAGTAGTTGTCGTTGATTTATTATGTCTGTCATATTTGTTTATTTGTTATTTGTTTATTCGTTAATTGTATTGTATAAGTTAAAGTTGAAATACGGTTAAGAGATTTCTCATAGTTGAAGATCGTATGACGACTCGTCATTTCATTCATTTTTGTCACAGGAAATCTGGTAGATAATTGGATCATTAGCAATTGTTTTGCCACAATTCCGTCAAAGGCCATTAATGAAGCTATAATTGAAACATATTTCGTAGCACATGAATTCAAAACAGTTTTATGTAAGGTTCTTGGTGCTAAATCGTTAGTTTTCTGTGTGGATATTTAAGGCCTGCTGTATGTCATTTTTTTTATTAAGATTTATGATTACCAATTGAGAACCCCCTCTTAGGAATGTATCATACAAAAACAGCAGCTAACTAACAATTCGACCAGAAAAATGATAATTAACTCAGTATTGTACAACATGTACAAACTAATTTTAATCAGACAAAAAAAATATCTTCATCTCTGCTTTCTTAACTTTAAAAACCTGAAAAAGTAAAAATCATAATCCTGTCATCATATGATTATACCTCTCCATAACAGCATGCAGAAAAATATATAATAATGATGAATTGTGTATACGCCATGAACCCTATCGAATAATATATTATTCTAATTTTCTCCATAATGCAAAGATGAAAAAAAAACAAAAAAAAAAACAATTAAATTTCCCTTACGATCTTTCCCTTTAAATGAATTGACATCACTGCAACACATCTGTTTGGACTAAGTCTTACAATTCTTTAACCGTCTCTTTCGAACTCAATAAGAGATTCTTTATAAAAAATTGGTTGATCGTGCAGTAATATCTGTTTTATAAGAGACTACAAATATGTTGATGCATTGTTAGTCCAAACCCATTCCATTACACTTTATTTTTTTCGGTTCTGAATATAACTTCTTTATAAATCTTAATGTCACGAGCAACACCATGAGATTTATCTCCGGAATGATAATTAATTGCCATTCCGAAGCAGGTGTGTTCACTTTACATCAGGTTTTCAATTAGATGGAATGTTTGTACCTTAGTATTTAGTTTCTATAGTGTTTATAATCTTATATGCCTTAACGTGTATTTTCTCTTGGTTATTTCCTTATATGTTTTTAACATATTTTTTATATATCTTTTAAATTTTCTATTTAATAATAGTTTCTCTCTATATGAAACGTGTAGTGATACAGCAAGTTTACTTACAAAAGTTACTTTCGCAGATGTAGTAAATGTTCGACGAGCAATCCCAATCAATCCAAAGTCTGAAATAACTTGATCCATAATTGTAAGCACCACAATTATATACGATTCCTCTTGCACCAAAGCCACTTTGCCATGGCTTGTACGTCGGGCGTGACTGGTCGAAAGTCCAACGCCAATCTCCTTCCTTCAGGTCTGTCAATCCAATCCAGTAAAAAGCATTTTCTACAAAATAAACAATGTCTATTGATATTTTAATAAAAACATACAAATAAGATGGAAAAGTTACACTTCAATATACCTTTACACTCAACTGCAATCAAGTTTAGCGAAAGGTGCCACGACATAGTCAGTAAACACAACTTTATTGGATCAACACGTAAAGAAACGATCGTTGTCATTTGTCGATTCAAACCTTCGACCGCTCACCTGCGAAAATAGAACACGCGTACTATAAAGTTGAATGGACTGATCAGTATTCATGTAGCCTGTCAAGATCGTTAAAAATTTCCATCTACGTGTTCACGTACATTCTTGTGTTCTAGATTATCCCATGGCAGTTCTAGCTTTTATACATGTGAATGTAAAATTCATTGATTTTATAATTTGTGGAATAGTAAAATTTTAAACTGTAAACTCACGTCGAAATATTTAATTCAACTGTCTCCTCTAAATTGGTTCTGGATTAAAGGAACCACCATTTTATTTTGATTGGGGTTTGGGGACTTGGATAAAACATTTTGTCCTGCATTTTGTTTAGTTGTAATCTCTGCCCTGTCTTTTTCTTTTTCAGTCTGTTCGGTCCTGACTTTTTTTTTATTAGTTTATCTTAATTTATTTTGTACATAGATGATCATAAATCGTCATCCCGCCTTTTTTTTTGGCCAAGTTGCTCATCCTGCCTTTTCTTTTACTCATTAGACGCGATGAATTAACGTTGTACTCGAAATGAAACCGTACTTAACTACAAAAATAACCAAATTACATACTAAATATGTTGCTCGATCTTTATGGCAAATGAGTTTGTGTTATAAACTGTCATGTTCACTATTCATATCGTTCCGCAAGTTTTAGGTATTCGACTTAGGCTAGTGTGATTTTTTTTTCTGATTCAGTTTACTTGATTTTGAAAAATAAATCCCAAATTTGTAAGTAAATTACGAACATGTAACCAACCATGCTTTGTTTGGAGAAAAATGGAAATGGCAGACCATTTCACAGTGGATTAATGAAATATACTTTATATTCGCCAGAGATAAACTTCCTGAATTTTTGATTAATTGTTTTGCGTGTATATTCATTAAATGTATTGATAAAAAGGTGAGTCCCTTCTTGTACATGCATTTAGTCATTCTTAATTTCTTGATGTTTCGTTTATCAGTGTATCATGCATGTATGTTTCTGTATTTCATTTTAAATACGTATGCATGCTATACGTCACTTTGGTGGATAGTTCAACAATGTTATGCAAAGCTCTATTATTACGGTAAAATAAAAAGACAAATTTTCACCCAACCGATTAAAATTGAAAACAGTACATATATATTGTTCCTTATGAACTACGATATTTCTCACAAGTATTTATTTATTCTTTAGTCCCACACATGCAAAAGAAAAATCTTCGCCGATTAAACATTTCAATGATTTTCACACCAACATGCCTTCATTGAATTCATTTCAATTTCGTGGTGATAATCCATTACATAGTACGTCTATATTCACATGCACACATGATACGACTATTGTTGTTTTGTTTCTGTCTTACCGGGACAATTTGCTCGTGTATGATATGTTATTTCTAAATGACTAATTGCTTAGCTACTGCGTGTTCGGTTTATTTTATAGCAGGAAAACAATGAAAGAGGAATGTGCAACCCATAATAAATCATTGTAATGGATTAGTATTTTGTGATCCTTATTATAAGTAATTACTACGACATTGTCAGGATAATAACCTAACGTCTGTATGAAAGAAATTTAAAGTGGTTCATATATTTAGCTGTATGAAAACGGCACATGTATTTTATTTTATCCTTATATTTTTCAAAATGCGGTATGATTTTAAAATCAAAAATAACCGACAACACTACAACTCTTTACGAAAATAAAAATTATTCATCTACTGTTTGGTTTGTTATCAGAAATCCATGTGTTTTCGGAAGAATTGTCCACTTTCAGAATGTATCCACCAATTTCTCTGCATCGACGCTACAAAAAAATACAGTTAAGTAAGTTACGATAATCTTTTTTCAAAAAGCTGCAGCTTTATGATTGAGTACAGAACATTTGTTTTATAAGGTCAATAAGTTTCACAAAAAATATTACCCCTCCCTAAACAGCAACACAAATACGGAGAAGAAACACAGAGGTCAACTAACGATTATCAAGGAAAACAGGAACTTGATTTGTGGCTTAGCCATTGTTTTTCTGTAAAACAAAATGAACATAAATGATTTGAGGGCAAAAAAATTTCAACATTGACCAAAAAGAATGTTCACATTTTAATTGATATGTAAAACAATTTATAAAATTATTTGAATAATATATTTGATATTTGTTAACGAAATATACTAAAACCTTAAGTCTAAGGTTGTAATAATGTAATCATATAAATAAATAGTGGCATTGTTTATGTACGTAGTGTGTTCATTTAAGGTTATATGATAAATGGTAATGATGTGAATAAATTTCTTATATGTTAAAACCATGTGTGCAATAGCGTTTTCTAAACTATTTAAAAATTGTCTTTTAAAAATAGACTTTTGTGGGTTCTTTAATATTCAATTGCAAATCGTGTTAACAACTCTCAATATTCATCCATGCAAGTTTAACATCACTTATGTCAACGTCCTGTTTTTCGTTTTTCTTTTTGTTAGGCAATTATAATGGTACTGACAAAAAATATTAGAATTCCTTACATACTCAGGGCAAATTAGATGACAGACCAATTGGTTCTTAACATCTATCGACATACTTATCCATTTATACTGAGGAGAACTTGATTGGGTTTAATCTTTTAAATTATAAACGACTAGTCTTATATATGATACAACTATAGAAAAGAATCGTAAACTTGGCAGAACAAAGAAATAGTTAAACTTCTATAAGGTATTTTGTTTTGCCTAATATACCACTTTTGAGAATTTAGTACGGTTACTTCAATACGATCATAGGAATAGTAAGAGTTTTGTTTCCATGTTTGAACAGTTGAAGGTACCATTGCACTTTGGATGCAGACAAGCAACTTGTTAGACCAGTACATTACTTTATCTACCAAAATGATTACATTTTTATATATAACAAGCATACTTATAAGTGATAAATGAAAATTTTAACCTACCTCTGCTGTGAACCAATCACAATTTTGGTTTGCATAATAATAACAATGTCCATTGTATTTCAACCACCGCTGCTCTGAAATACAAATAACTGTTATTTAATTTGTGAAGAGCATTCACGTTTCACTTTTCACTATCAACGAAATATCAGATATCAGTTCTCTGCATTAAGATATCGTAAATATTCATCTGTTTTCATGCGGCTGATATTTCATAGTAGAAAATATGATAATCTGATGTGTGGTTTATCTTTTTCTTAATCATATTTTGTCTACTGATTGTAACGTGTCGTTGAGCGACAAACAGAAAAAGATACCAATTCAAATTCTTATTTAGAATTGAAATGGGGAATGTGTCAAGGAGACAGCAACCTGACCAAAGAGCCGAAACAACCCCAAGGCCACTAATGGGTCTTCAACACAGCGAGAAAATACATGAAGATATGCAAAATATATTAGGTGAAAAAAACTAATAACAACCGTTTGTTTTCGACCTATGAGTTTGAATATCCCTTTAGTACCTTTATCTTCGCTTTGATTATGCCATGTTTAGTTTCTGATAACCCATCAAATACAGTAAATTAATTAACAGCTAATAACATTGACATTCCCATGATGTTACCATGGACATGGAATAGTAAAAAGAAAAAAGAAGTGTCGACAAACTAATAAAACAATTGTAATGCATGTAATAATAAATATTTTCACAAATTCTTTGCGCAAATATTATACATGTACTGTTTTGTTTATTTTTACATTTTTACAGCTGATGTCTATGGTGTAAAAGTGATAGAACAACTGACATATTTGTACTGTCAATATAATTACCTATTCCACAAATGTAAAACAATTCAATATTTTGGTACGGTTGAACATTTTATGCAATATCATTTAATAAATGAACGCTTCTGAAAAAAACTTCTTTGGTTGGCGATAATAAGTGTAATAAGGCGTGATGAGAATTTGACCTTGTACTATGGTATCAGATCCATATTCAGTCGATATGTATCAGAATATGATATACTGTATGGGGTGCCTGCCAACCAATGAAATAGCGAGATTTTGTAGAGAAATGGGATATTATGATGCGCGTTTTCTGACAAGGTCATCTTAACAATATGTCAAATGAAATTGCTTTTCAACAACCAGTTTGTATGAAATAGTGAACAATAATATATGGTTGTTATGTTTATATAAATGTTTTTAAAATGAGACTTACTACTGAAATCATCCTCCAAAACATTTAGTTTACCATTAAGATTCTTAATTTTGCTCCCAACATCACTTTTAAGTGTTCCCAAATTACTCTCTAAGGTATTAATAGTCTCTCCAATGTATGTTTCAAGAGCAGTCAGAGCTTTTCTGGTGTCATTGAAGCTTTTCTTTGATTCATTAGTCAAACACGGTAAGCACATTGTATATTTGCATATGCAAACAAGAAGAATAGATGTTACTACTAACATAACTGGTCTATGCTCTAAATAAACAGAAACAAACAGATTGATTTTTTCAAGATGAACAACATATACTACGTAGTTAATTAACCGAAGAAACTTGGCCAGCGACTCGTTGATAACCTATTCTTAGTTGTTATGATTTTTTTTTATATTTAATTGATTTATTTTTGTAATTCACTTTAACAATTTGCACAAATTGATTTGCTAATTAAATTTTGAACAATATATGTGAAACATACGGAAGCCAAATTAGTATCTTTAAAACTGCGTTTTTAATTCGAGGGCACCGATTAGAAAGTTGTGATCAGAGATTACAATCGTTATAATGATTTGTGACATACATTTTCATTTATCTTAAATTGTTATCACGGATTCGAGATTACAAATCCGTAGAATTATGTCTTACATATTTTTCCCATTATTGCCACAAATCAAATTCTTTATCATAGATTTGTACCATTCTTGATAACGAATAAAATTCATTATAATCTTTATAAAAAAAAAATGAAATCTGAACACCGATTTATCTAAAGAAATCTGTTACTATGGATGATCATGCTAAACTAATTCTTAAGATTAGGTATAACAAACTAAACCGTTATATCAAAGAAATCAAAGTAATAACGAATTAAAAAAAATTGTGATATCGATTCTTATCCAGCATCATGATTTTTCAATTCCTTAAAAAAAAACAATTAATCTGATGTCACGAATTAAAGAGATTTGCAACGAAATTAGTAAACACGATTTTAATCACAATTTCTAGATTACAAAATAAAATCAATATCAAGAATTGAAATAATCTGATATGAGTTAGTGATAACGATCATTTTAATCTCTGATCACGATTTTTATAATTTAATTGATATTTGGAAGTCCTTAAGTTATCGACACACAAATGTTAAAGAAAGAAACTTGAAATATCTAATTCAAACATTTCTAGTTGTAAAGAAATATATCAGCAAAAGGACTGATACTAGAATAACCGAATTAAAAATAAATAGATAGCTTCTAAATAACGTTCTACATATCATATGTTAGATATGTTAGCTCGTAAGGATAAGTTTGTAACGAATTTATCAAATTGAACAACAAATTGTACTAGTTTTCTGTTATTGATTATCTTGAAACCTACTCGTTGGTTTTGTGCACATGTCAGTGTGCTCGACTCGTATATGTGAGTTGTTGGTAGAACATTTCCTGTATAGTCAAACTTACGTCAATCCATAAAGTTTGTCCCAAATTTGGCCCTTACATCAACTTGATTGCTGTATAGACTAAACAATTCTATATAACGTCATATCTTGATATTTCCGAAAGTGTCTATAAGGCTTGGAGATTCTGTACAATTTGGAATTGGATTACTTCTCTGTCTATACCAATATACAATAAATGTACCTTTATATATGAACAAATAATGAAACACTGCAATTTATTCCGTTATCTTTTACATTAAAGAATAGTTCATCCATATATTAAACGAGTACTCACCAAATGCCAATTACTAATTGATGATTTTTCTCAAATTCTCTTTCACAACGTAGTTCTGTCTCTTCCCCGACGTTATGTTGGGCAAAAATCTAGTCAAGCCAGATCGTAACATATGTTTTTATATTGTACTTGAAGAGTTCTTAAAATTATTTGTTTCTTTGAAGACCTAACAATAAATATTATCTTCTACTTCAGACGTGCTTAAACATTTATTTAACTAATCTTTTGATTTAGGAAGTGCTTAACATGTAATTGTAATTACTACTTAAAAAAGACTCGTATAGACACGCAATCGTTAGCATTAATTGAAGAGATTATATTTTAAATGTCATATCATAAAAGGGGGCATCGATGACCGAAATGTAGTCGAACTAATGTATCATGAGCCTGTCAACACTTAGGTTGTGGGTTTGAATTTTAAACGAGTCAGGTGCGCTTAACTCCAATATATTGTCTGGAGGTAGGTGGTTCTTTCCGTGGACTCCGGGTTTCTCCATCAATAAAATTGACCTCCACGAAACTTAAACATCAATCAATCAATCCATCATATCATGAAATATTTCATAGTTTTGTTTCGTATCGTTTTGATATGTAATGTTTGTTTTCTTTGTTTGTGAAAAAAAAAGGTTAAAATGATTTTTTTTCAAAATTGATTGTTAGATAATAGAACAGAGGTCTCATGGTGTTTCCCTTTTTCACCTTTCAAGTTGTGTATGATTTCGTTCATTAGTAAAAAGCACATTACTCGTATTAAGAAACAGCAGATAATTGATGTTCAAATCTCAGTCATCAATTGAGATCAAATCAAAGTAACAAACAAACAACTGATTTTGCGTCCACATGGTAAGCTTCTCCTGTTATGTATCATCCTCCGTGCGAATACACAATCAGTTAAGATGTAAGTCAGTAATTCAACACAGTCTGTTAATCTTCTGGTATGTAAATATATTAGACCGCGCAAACATGTCGTAATTTAGTTGACACACAAACACATCGTATAGGTCAATCAATTCGAGATGGTGATAATTAAACTTATCTTCTGACGATTGCAGTCTTTCAAAAACATAACTCTATTTAAATAAAATGTGTGCAAGGCGCACAATATGTTCTAAAACATATATAGAGTGACGTGGACGACTGTAACGTACTAACAGATATATGTCAATAGCATAGGGTTTGTTAACGTTACTGCTGAACAAATTGTAGTTAACAGCTTGAAAGTTAACATCATCACGTAGGTAAAAGATAATAGTTTGGTAGAACCATTTGACAATTAACAGTATATTGAACTGCTGATATCTTATAAACGTTTCTTGTCTGTCGCTGTTACAGGTCCTTTTTACCAGTTTAAAAAAAAAAGATTTGCTCAAGACACTTCAACTGTGTTGCTTTGTTATGCTATTTGTTTTTAATTTGTTTTTTTATTATTTCTCTGGTTGGACCCAAATCCCGAAATCCATTTTTTAAAACAAAAGTTTGCCTATATGAATATTAAAATAGTATTCAGTTGATGGATTTTTACTTTTATTCTTAATAAGGTAATAAAAGCAAATTGTCCTTTCCAAACGTGTAGCGATTTTAAAGTCGTTGTGTAAGACAATGGGTCATCCGTACAATGTTTATCAGGTGTTACTATTTGTTAAAACTGTGACCAACCTGACAAAAACCCGCGTGTCTGTTTTTAATTGTCACATTACAATGATGAAAGGCATATCTAACTTACTTCCATTCACTTAATAGCTGATACAATTGTTACCATTCATATTGAATTATTCATATCATACAAACGTTGCTATTGTGAAATTTGTTCAGATGTCTATCAGTGGCGTCATCGCATTATTTTAGTTTTATTAGTTTTATAAAAAGACCATAAACCCACTTATCCATGGTATGGTATCAATATCTATGACCTGACACTACGTAGTTTTTATTGCTTAATTCTTTAGAATTTAATATGCAATGTTTCGGGTTCTTTCGGGAGTATTCCGAGGTAAACCCTCATCAGAGGCCGACCTTTAGGTATTTATTTCGTATCTAGTATCACAGATAGATGTGTGTCTGTTTCATAACAGTTGTTTTTTTATTTATTAACTACACGTGCATATAGGTCTACGTTGTAGCTAGTCTTTTTACAGACTGAAGAAACTGACCAAGTTGATCAGCACTTTTGTTTAATTAATGAAGAAACTTATTGTCTTTATTTTTATCACTAATTACTTCAACGTAAGTCTACATGGGATATAGTAGAGATAGTATTTATCAATGTCATATTGTTGAAATCAGGGTATACTGGCGTGTTTGTTTTATCATCTTTATGATAATATTTAAAAGTCTCCATGTTTAGCATTTGAAGAAATATGTGTAGGTACCCTGGCGGGTAGAAACATGGACATATAAGAAACCGTGGGTTATCTCAGATACGAGATCTATTGAAATAAATCGGTGTCATGTCTTTATTACATCTGTTTCAAGGTATACACTATATTATAAAGCCTCCTGTGGAGGGGTTCTTCGACTTAATGATTAATTATCATGTCGCTAATATTCTTATTGTTTTTGAAACCCATATCTGGTATTTGAATATTTTAATCAAAATCAAAATCAGATATGGGTTTTAAAAACAATAAGAAATAAAAATGGGTAATAATGCGTCTTTTCATTCGAGTTATATTTACATGTATATGTCGTGTACACGTTGCAATTTTGTACAGGTTGTACAAAAATATTGTACATGTTATAATTTGTAAAATGCTAAACTACAAGTTATGAAATGTACAAAGTACCTCGTACATGTTATAACATGTACAAAATATTGCTTAAAATTGGTTTTAACCTGTACAAAATTTGAAAAGAATAATAAGGCATATTATACACAAAAGATTGAAATTTATTAAATAATGAAGAACAATAATCAAAAGCAAAAGAAGATGCACTATTTACCGCATGCATAAAATACTAAATTTTCATACATTTTAGAATCAAGTATGTTTACTTGTTTACATTTACACCTACCAGACAGTACAGCTGTTTTTCTTACACTGATAATGCACAAAACCTTGCCCTCCACTTAATGATTACTTACACACTATCCCATATATTTCTCTCGCACTCATATCATTCATTGGGACTTCAAACACATTTAAAGTCGCATTTACAAAAAAATGAATCTGGTTTCTTCTGAAGTATCCCTTTATTTGCCTAACTCTAGAGCCACTATGTACATTCATATTCATAACCACACCTTTTATGCTTTCATCGACACAGCCCCTATCAATGTACAGAATAGGAATGATAATGTTATCATCTTGAGAGATAACTGTTAATCTAGTTTTGAGTTTTTGTCAAGCCATCAGCTTGTACATGTTGTATCTGCTGGCAAAAAAGGCCCTCTTTCGTACACGCTTGGTGTCAATATTTGAAATCTCAGACAAAACCTTACTAATATTCATATAATGTACACAAGATGGAAGCATGGATTGACAAATGGCTACTAAAACTTCACCCGGATAAATGTAAATACATGATTTTATGTAAGAAATCAAATAACACTGAACACTAACCAAATTATAGTCTTCTAAATCATACAATAGCAAAGGTTAAAAAGGAAAAAAACATAGGAGTTATAATCGACTCAGAACTCACATAAGCGAAAAATTGATTAAGGCCAGTTCCATTTTTGCAGTTCGCAGAAGAACTTTTAAATACTTGGGTACTGAGACATTCATACAATTATAAAACTAAGGTCAGAACTACTTAAGACTATAAAAAAGAAGATATGGTATGATTGCCAATGAGACAACTATCCACAAAAGACCAAAATAACACAGGCATTAACAACTATAGGTCACCGTACGGCCTTCAACAATGAGCAAAGCCCATACCGCATAGTCAGCTATACTAGGCCCCGATAAGACAATGTAAAACAATTCAAACGAGAAAACTAACGGCCTTATTTATGTAAAAAAATGACCCCCATGCAAACAAAAATGATAAAATAGAAGGAGTCAAAAGATGGGTAACAATCAGCTACCAGCTCTCAAAGACATGAGT
The DNA here is from genome assembly GCF_963676685.1 of Mytilus edulis. NCBI lineage: Eukaryota > Metazoa > Mollusca > Bivalvia > Mytilida > Mytilidae > Mytilus > Mytilus edulis. The sequence goes on along the minus strand of NC_092355.1, from coordinate 59,180,435 downwards.
TATCTAGAGAGACTTAAAACTTCAAAACTATCAATGGCTGCTACAAAAAGGAAATAGCTCATTTTTAAAAATGGCAAATGACTCACTACATATAATAGAACCAGTAGTAGGACAAAAAGCAACAAATATTCAAATCAAATATCCAAAAACACTCATACCCTGTTTTAAGGTATACCAAGTAATTATTAAAACTATGTATCTGGCCATTAACTGTATCAAAATTAAACAGTCACATCCGTTGACGAAGGCGACTATAGGGATGTTTGTTTCCGATGTTTACAACTTTTCATTTTATGTTTTAACCCATAGCATAAAACATTTGTCAATAATTAAAAAAGCAAATCATCTTAATCAGTTTTTTTGGACTTTACCTTTTAAATTTGTCTTGGAGTTCGTAATTTTTGTTTTACATTACACGTATAGTAAAATGTCTTGAGGTGTATTTCGGATACTTTTTAGCCTTTTATGTCATATGAAAAATTCAAATCAATCTGTGTACTTTTAGGAAATATTTCTGATTGGCAAGCACATCCATCTGTTTTAATCGATGAATGCCTCAACCAAGTCATGTCAGAAATATGGCTGTTGTTGTTCACATGTTCCGTTAATTGGTAACATTTGATTTAATCAGTTTGTTTGGACTTTACCTTTTAAATTTGTCTTGGAGTTCGTAATTTTTGTTTCACATTTACAAGTATAGTAAAATGTCTTGAAGTGTATTTCGGATACTTTTGAGCCTTTTATGTCATATGAAAAATGCAAAATCAATCTGTGTACTTTTAGGAAATATTTCTGAGTGGCAAGCACATCCCTCTGTTTTAATTGTTTGCACAGTTTTGGCGTATCATAAAAACGTTGCTATTTTGAAATCTGGTGCCATGTGTGTGAAGACGGTCAAGATCTGGTTATGTTATACATTCCTTATAACAATTTTTAAGGGGTCAGATGGCGGGTTTTCTCAATGTATAGGTAGAAAGGTGACCAATATTTACATTTATCTCAGATCAATTTTGAACTCTGGTAATTAATTGTCTCATTTTCAAAAATTCCACATATTCTTAATTTAATATAGTACTCATAATAAGTAATGTTCAAAGAATTTTTTTTACAAAATATAATAAAATTATGTGATCAAATGATATTCACCAATCAGGAAAATAAATTCAACAAATTCAGAAAACTCAGAAACATTCTATATCACGTAGCGACGTCGCGCCTGATGCTTTTTAGGCAACGTCCGAGGCTCGAAATTACTTCTAATTCTTCAAATTGTTTTAAACAGCATAAACATCTACAAACTGAACGTTTAACAATCGCTTATCAACCCAGTGCTAATGCAAGTTAAATGGTTGTGGCGTCTGGTAAGACTTGCAGAAAACATAGATAATAATACACAACAATGTTCCATGCATCTGATTCATTAGTTTATGCTACTGTCATACTAGTGAGAGGTTAAGCCAGCTATGATACCAGACTTTATCCACCATTTTCTACATAAGGAAATGCCTATACCACGTTATGAATGTGACAGTTGTTTTCCAATTGTTCGATGTGTATGAGATTTGATTTTACCATTTGATAAGAGACTTTCCGTTTTGACTTTGTTTTGGAGTTCGGTATTTTTGTGATTTTACTTTAAACAAAATCATAATGAAGAGTAACTGAAGGTACTGGTATATAATTGCTATTCATGAATGCTTATCATATGGTGATCACGTCTTTCCACATCCTATTTAACAAAATGTGCAATAATGCCACAGATATAGTCATGTGCATAATATGCATAGCATCTTTAACTTGATAGTGTGGGTCAATTCAAAACTATACGAAAAATAAATTTACCAACGTGAATTTTTATGTTATAAATAACAGCATAGGAGCAGCACCTGTATGTGGAGAACACATCTGTCGTGTAAGATAGTATTCCATGTTTTTCTTTCATGATTTCTGTGATTACGGATCATCTGTGATTACGGAATTCGTTCGCCACGGGTTCCTCATGGTAACATTAAAGTAGCTGATTGATACTATCAGTACATAGACCATCATATTTTATTTGGTCATTATAGAATCACTGATGACAAGGTTTACATATTGTTTGTTTTTGTCACAATTCCGTCAAATGCCACTAATGTAGCAATAATTGAAACATATTTCGTAGTACCCGAGTTCATCACAGTTTTAGGCGAGGTTCTTGTGCTAAATCATTAGTTTTCTGTGTGGAAATTGAAGGTCTGTTTCTTTTCTTTTTTTTTTTAATATTTATGATTACCACTTGCTAATCCCCTCCAAGGAATGTAAAATGCAAAAGAAGCAGCAGCTAACACACTACAAAAATGATAACAATCTCAGAATTGTAGAAACTAATTTTAATCAGACGAAACAATCGTCTTCATCTCTGCTTTCTTCTTAAAAACTTAAAAAAGTAAAAACAAAAGCATAATCATGTCATTTTATAATAATACCTCTCCATAACAACAAACAGAAAAATATGAAGTGTATAATAATGATAAGTTTTGTATGGTATCAACCTTATCTAATAATATGTTATTCTTATTTGCTCCATAATGCAAAAAAAAAAATTAGGAATTTAATTTCCCCGTATGATCTTTCCATTTAAACGAATTGATATCACTGGAGCATATAAGAGCGGACTAAACCTTACACTTTTTTAACCAACACAATAGGAGGTCCTTGAACAAGAAATTCTTTAAGAAAAAGTTAGAGTAACCAATAGTAGTATTGCCGCTACCATGAATTGGTTGACCGTGCATTAATATTTGTGTTATACATGTTATAAGAGACTACAAATATGCTTATGTGTTGTTAGGGCAATCCTATCCCATATTCCTTATCTTGCTTCGGCATTGAAAACGACTTATTTCGTAATAAGTGTCCTTTTCAGAATGATGAATGATCACCAATCAGGGCCACGTTTGTCCACCTTCCATCAAGTTTTCATTCATCTGTGTACCTCAGTCCTAAGTTTTCTGTAATGTTTGTTAACTTGCATGCCTTGCAATATTTTTGCTCTTGGTTAATTCATTATTTGTGTTCAAAATATGTTTTATATATCTTTTGGATTTTCTATTTTTAAAGATATTTCATTCTATATAAAACTTGCAGTTTTACGTTATGTGAACTTACAAAAGTTACTTTCGCAGATGAAGTAAAACTTCGTCGAGCAAACTCCATCAAACCAATTTCTAAAATAAGATCCATAATTGTAAGCACCACAATTGCGTGAAGTTCCTCTTGCACCAGTCTCACTGTACCATGGTTTGTACGTGGCACGTGACTGATCAAAACTCCAACGCCAATCTCCTTCCTTCAAGTCTGTCAATCCGATCCAGTAATAAACATTCTCTACAAAATTTACATGGACAATGTATATTTATATCAAATTTCATAAATAAAAATGAATAAGTAATGTTGAATATATGTTTGATGGATCGTTTAATATTCTTACTACTAAATTTGAGATAAAGGTTTTAGAATTAACCATTTGCTGCAACAATAGTAATATAATGTTAAGAAAAATATATATCCGTTATGCACTTACTTTTTAGTTTATTATCTGCAATCCAAGTGTTTTCGGAAGAATTGTCGACTTTTTCGATACATCCACCAATTTCCTTACATCGACGCTACAACGAATAAGAAAAAGTACAATCAGATAAACTGTCATAATCTTTTTTCAAGAACTACAGTTTTATAATGTGGTAAATATAGTATGTTTAAAAATTCATTATATCAAATAAAATTAGTAGATATCGATAACTAAGTCCTTATAATTGAATAAAGTAACATTCATTTTTAGTTTGAAAATTACTTTCACGTTAATTAAGATAAATTGGGAGATATATACCCGGTATGCAGGTGCTACTGGAATGTTGCTTCTTAGAAATGGAAAGTTCACAATTGGAAAGCTGAAATCATCTCTTTTGTCGTAAAGTTTTGTTTTCAACCGAACCTCATTGTCAATTTCTAGATGTAAGTCAAGATATGAGGCTGACTTAACTTTATCTGTAGTATCCTTTATCTCTAGTTCGATGGGATAGATCGTTCCACATAGTCACCAAATTTTTGAAATATTTAGTGATCAAGTCTTCAATACCGTTATAGTATTAAGAACTTAACTCCATTGGTCTATACAAAACCAGATGCCAACAATAACACCTTGGTAACTTTATATGTGCTCATATGAATAAATTTCAATCGTTCATCATCAATTTCTTCGTTTGCTGAAATTTTTAATATTTTTCCTCAACACCGTGTTGTTCTTATAGAGGGACGTAACACCACTACTAATCGTGTATTGAAATATGTCCCTCCTACTAACCAAATATGGAACCCTACTACCCTAAAAAGGAATATACACGGTCTCCACGCGGTTGTGTTTAACCAATCATATTCCTCGAAATGTATAGGAGTTAAGATAATACCATTCAAAAAATTCAAAGATGAAAAACATAAGTATATTATATGTGTCGTGGGACGTAACGAACCTACAGTCTTTCGCCTGATTTGCCTTATTTGTCTAAGGAATCTAGTCTTTTAATGATTATACCACTTATTTCCCCATTAAAAAGGAAACAATACAAAAACTGACACCAAGAAAAGGAAAAAAGAAAACAGCATTTAGCATAAAAGAGAAAGTACATTTTTCCCTTTAATATGTTTCATCAGAAGAAAAAAATAAGGAAATTTTTCAAATGTACTGAAACCGAATATTAAATAGTCTACATATAATATATACTTCAGGTTGTAATTCTGTAAATATTGACAATGCAATTTCTGATAGGAACTCCTTTTAGTACCACTTTTACTATGAAGTTTTGAAATAAATCCTATCCTAGAATGGAAAGTTCATGTGTATTAAATTTTTTTTTGAAAGGTCAAAATATAGGGCTGTGCGGCTTATTTTCAAAGTTTTAATGCCCCGAACTTCTAAGAGTTTAAACTAACACTAAATGGTTTAACTATCCCTACCTTGACTGTAGGATTACCACAGATTTCAATATAAACTCTATGAATATGTATATTTACTGGTAACATTCCCAAGTTATGTCTCTATGATATGAAACATAGAGATCATAACTGAGAACCAGTATTTACACAAAATTAATTATCTATTCATTATCTCCCCAAAAAGGGCGTGGTTTGAGAAACAGCTGTATTTACAAAGTGCAACCTTCAGATATTTTAGAATAATTCAACTTCCATTAGGTGACTTATGTTGCTTAATATACACCCTTGAGGATATAGTACGGTTAATTGAATACTAAATCGATCATAGGAATGGTTAGAGCTTTTATCCAATGTTTGAACAGTCGATGGTGTCACTGTGAGATTGAGCCAATGAAGAGAAGTAAAATACTAAATTTAACTCATTACCGGAGAAACCTTCAAAAACAAAAACAAAAACAATGTAGCATTTTGTATTATATAACGAAGATACGTAAACCAATCACATTCTCGTTAGCATAATTATAACAATGTCCATTATATTTCGACCACTGTCTGAAAAACAATTATTAATAATTAAATTTGTAAAGGGCATATTCGTTTCCAAAAATCAAAATTGGACAACAACTAAATATTAGAAATCATGACTCTGCATTTAGGTATCGTAAAATATAATCTGGTTTCATGCGGCTGGTATTTTACTGTCTAAAATATGATAACCTAATCTGTACTTTATCCTAAGCAGGTATCGTTTTCTGAGCACATGAGATGAACCCGGATTTTCCGGTAGGGTTCGTGTTGCTCCGTTTTAAATATTCCATGCGTTATCAAGGTCTTTCCTCTACGTGATTCTATTGTTTTCCTTTTCTTTTTCTTCCAATATTGTTTTGCCACACCCTTCTACCGTTTCTTTTAGAGTAAAAAATACCCAAATTTGGACCATCGATAAACCTCGTCATGAAGTTTTACCAGATGAACTTTTGTATAGTCCGGCGGCTACAAGCATATTTCAGACGAATTGTGCACATCCTGCTACAAGCATGAAATTTGGCATAGACCTTCCTCAGCTATTACTCTTTTATTTCAGATAGAGAGGCATTTGAAAAAAATGTCTCACTTCCGGTAAAATCCAAAATGGCGGACTCCATACTTAAATCAGCCCAATATCAAAGGCTAGTATTTGAAAAGGTGTAATTATCATGCTACAACCATAATATTTGGTACAAATCTTTGTTTTGTACTTCTTTTGAATATATTATATTGTTTAGATGTCTGCAAAAGTCCTACTTCCGGTAAATTCCAACATGGCAGACATTGTACTAAAATAAGCTTATTTTTTAGGGAGGGTAATTGAAATGTGATTCAACGTATTGCTACTATCATTACATTGTGCAGGAACCTTTCTTTGGTGCTCCTAATGGATACAATGTATAAAATATCTGTCTTTAAAACCTCTACTTCCGGTGATATTCAAAATGGCGGACATAGAAATATCAATTCATTATTTAAATATTCAACTTTTTTTCAAAATGTAAAGAAAATGTTGTTTTTTGTGCTGGTCATTAATATTTTGGCTTTAAGTTATCCTCAAAACCCCTAATTCTATTCTGTTGTAATTGTTTAAATATAAAGTTGACACTTCCGGTTAAAAATATGGCGTAAATTTCAAAGATGAATACACAATTTCTTCGATGTAGAGTTTTGGATAGATTGATTAAAAAAACAAATCAGTATAATACTAAAACATTTTTAAAATGACTACTATTAGGCCAAAAATACATGTTTATACACATTCCCTACCACATGCACACAAAGCAGTGCACTAGAGACCCGATTTTCCACATTAACAACGACCGAGACATCCTTTCTTACATCCACAATGTACAAGCTTTTGACAAAATGATGAGGCTTCAGATAGAGTTTTTTAAAAGGGATCCTCTTTGTCCCTTCGCCATCCATTAGCGCCTGGACTGGGTAGCATAAGAGCCAATCCAATGATCGTCCCCCTAAACACCGTCCCTAGTATATTGCACGTTTTACATGCTAGAAAATAGTAGACCAAATAGAGGAAATAGCCTCAATTAGCCTTCCCTTTTATGCAAATAGTTATTTTCTTGCTTCGTTTACCATGTTAGCCCTATCTGATAAGTTTGTGCGATCTTACAGTAAAACACCGGTACTTTCGGTTGATCAATCATCATTCTTTATGTTAAAGACACATCTTCAAACGCAATCAATGAATCCCACGCAGCCTTTTTTCTTTCCAAGCAAAGAGAGAACCGTATCACAACCGGTAAAGGCATTGATCACAATAAGTGTGTGTGATCACTTATTGCCTAGTACATTTGAAAGACCATTGATAGACAGTAATCCAAAGTGTTTTGTCTTCCCAAACACAATCCATAGTTCGTCTACCCCTATTCACGGAATAGCGAAACAGTAATGACTCGTTTAAGTTCGTGTTTCACTGCATCAGACACATGCACAATGATTCCAGTATCAGCCTCTTAATGTGAACATGGTGCTAAATTTGAAATACATCGCGTGGTGGATAACACTGAAAATTCAGAGCATTTGTTGCTAAAACTACCATACTCATCAAAAATTTCATCCACTCTTGTTACAGTTTCAAGGTATTTTATTAAGGTAAGGACATAATAATCAGCATACTCGTTAGAAAACACCTTGAAACTGTAACAATAGTGGATGTAGTCTCGGATGCGTACATAGGCAATACTGGTAGTTTGAAGGCTGCTACAAGAAGCAAGAGCTACATTTTGGGGAAAGAGAATACACAAACAAATCCAGGGTCAAAACAAATTCCTCAAAATTGGCAAAGTGTTCTGAGACATGACGGCAATAAGAAAGAAATTTTTATTTTAGTTTTCATTCACAGCAGCTTGCTCAATAAAATTTTGAGGAAAAGGTAGTTGTAGCAACAAATGCTCAGGATGTTCAGTGTTATCCACCACTTGATGATGTTTCAAGTTTAGCACCATCGAACAGTCGATACTGATGTCATTGCTATTCCGTGACATAGGGACAGACGAACTTTGGTTTGCATTTGGAAGTGGGAAAAACTTTAGATATATATCTATACATGACCTTTCAAATGCACTAGGCATTTAGAGATTACACGTTTGCTGGAAAAGAACTGCGTTGGTGACATGAATGACGTTTGAAGATGTGACTTAAGCATTTAGAATGAGAATAAAGCAAGAAAACATGCGTTTTGGGGAGAGAAAAGACTTATTGAGGCTATCCCCACAACTCGGTCTAGTCTTTTTCAGCATGTAAAGTGTGCAATATACCATGGCGGCTATGAATGAGTAACTAGCTTGGAATTGGTTCCTATGCTAACTAGTCCAGACGCTTATGAATGGCGAAGGAACAAATATGATCCATGGGAACCCTTTTCAACTCTTAGTGAGGCCTCTTCATCTTATCAGGAGCTTGTACATTATGGATGTAAGAAACAATACCAGTCTTTGTAAATGTGGAAAATCATCTCTCCGATTGTAAATAAACATGTCTTTGCGGGCTAAAGAGTATGCTGATTGGTATTATGTCCTTAACTCAATAAAATACCTTGAAACTGTAACACGAGTGGATGAATTCTTGGATGCGTATGGTAGTTGTAGCAACAAATGTTCAGGATATTCTATCTTATCCACAACGTTATGTATTTCAAGTTTAGCACTATGTTCACATTAAGAGGCAGACACTAGAATCATGGTGCATGTATCTGATGCAGTGAAACACGAACTTAAACGAGTCATGATTCGAACAGTCGTTACTGATGATGCTGTCATTACTTTTTCGCTTCTCCGTGACATAGGGGTAGACGAACTATGGAGTGTGTTTGGGAGGGCAAAAACTTTGAATTAATATCTATCAATGACCTTTCAAATGCACAAGGCAATGAGTGATCTCACACACTTATTGTCATCCATGCCTTTACCAGTTGTGATACAGTTCTATCTTTGCTTGAAAAGAAAAAAAGACTGCGTGTGAGACATTGATGGCATTTGAAAATGTGACTTTAACATAAAGAATGATGATTGATCAACCTAAATCACCGGGGTTTTATTAGAAGATCGCACCACAAATTTAACAGATTGGGTTAACATGGTTAACGAAGCAAGAAAATAACTATTTGCGCAAAAGGGAAGGCTAATTGAGGCTATTCCCTCAACTTGATCTAGTCTTTTCCAGCATGTAAAACGTGCAATATACTATGGCAGGTATTTAGGGGGACGAGCGATTGGAATTGGCTCTTACACTACCCAGTCCAGGCGCTAATGGATGGCGAAGGGACAAAGAGGATCCCTTTTTAAAAAAAATCTTTCTGAGGCCTCATCATTTTGTCAGAACCTTGTACATGTGGATGTAAAAAGGATGATGTGAAAAATCGTGTCTCCCGTAGACTGCCTTGTGTGCATGAGGTGGTGATCGTGAATGAACATGTCTTTTGGCCGAATTGTAGTAGCAGTTTTAAAAATGTTTTAGTACTTAAGTAATTTAATTTTGTTTTTATCAATCTATCCAAAACTGTACATCGAAGATATGGATTGAGGACTCATCTTTGAAATTTACGCCAGATTGTTTTCTTTTTACCGGAAGTGATAACTTTGTATTTAAACATTTACAGCAGAATAGAATAAGTGGTTTTGAGGATAACTTAAAGCCATTACAATAAACAACATTTTCTTTACATTTTGAAAAAAGTTGAATATATAAAAAAAGAAATTGATATTTCTATGTCCGCCATTTTGAATATTACCGGAAGTAAGGGTTTTAAAGAAATATGTCTTATACATTGTATCCATGAGAAGCACCAAAGAAATGGTTCCTGCACAATGTAATGATAGTAGCAATATGTGTAAACATATTTCAATTACCCTCCCTAAAAAATAAGCTTATTTTAGTACAATGTTCCCCATATTAGATTTAACCGGAAGTAGGGTTTTTCAAGACATCTAATCTATATAAAATATCCAAAAGTAGTGAAAACAAAGGTTTGTACCAAATATTATGATAGTAGCATGTTTATACACCTTTTCACATACTAACCTTAGAAATTGGGCTGATTCAAGTATGAAGTCCACCATTTTGGATTTTACCGGAAGTGCGACATTTTTTTCAAATGCCTCCCTATCTGAAATAAAAGAGTTATAGATGAGGAAGGTCTATGCCAAATTTCATGCTTGTAGCAGGATGTGCACAATTTATCACAAAGCCGCCGTACTAGTAGGATTTCATCATCCCCTTTAGAAAGTTTTTTTCCGACATGACCCCATCGTTGTTTTTGAAGATATCCTGAGCCTATTTGGACAATAGGTAGATTTCATCATGATGTATCACCTTTTGAGGGTTGTGTGCCTTTGAAGCAATTTCTTTAATTTGCATTTTCCTTAAAAGTATTACAGATAAAATCGATTTGAAAACAGCTTTTTCAACATGAACAGATGGTAATGTTGATAAACATATATAATTATTTTGTTATTAACCCTTATAAGGAGTTATTTCCCTTGAAAAAAATAAACACAATTTTTGAAAAATTGTATTTCGAGAACCGGAAGTCGTAGAGACTTAGGATCTACACCAATATTGTTAAGTTCATGTGATTTTCAATTTGCACCCAAGGTCAAAGGTAACCGAGTGCCAAAAAAATTTACCCTGCAATTTCAAGCTTGCATATTAGGAACATGATTAGGAATTGCTGCATACATATAGTGTATGAAATGTTTCTCTCGATGAGTTCTCTATTTTATACATTAAGCCCAAAACTTTCCGACCATCCGTTCAAAAGATATGACGAAATAATTCTTAAAAGTATAGTTTTGTGTATTTCTTTGAAAAGGTTACACATATCTACCTACTATAAATTGAAAAATAATCAGTATTTCAATACCTGCAATTTGAGGTCAATGCATGGTCATGATGAAATTAACTTTGACTTTCAAACTGTACTATGACCTTGACATTGAGATATGTGAAAGGTCAAGTGGTCCAGAGTTGGATAGTGGTAGTCCCATGTCTCTACGACTTCCGGTTCTCAAGTTTGATATTGCATCATATATTTGATTATTCATTGTGACCTTGGTGAACTTTGGAATTGTCACAATCTTTTTTAAAATGCAGTGCTTTTACTGATGTTTGACCAAATACCAAAAACAAGAGTATATTACAAAAACATCACTTTTACAGGAAAGACCTTTCAATTGTTTTACAAATAATTGTGATACCAGTTTTATGTTCTGATGTTTGTCTTTTCGTCTTTTTTTGCCATTTCAATGTCAGGTTGTTAGTTTGAATATCCCTTTGAAATCATTCGCCTCTCTTTAATTATGACAATTTAAGTTCTGATAATCCATCAAAGTCAATAACGTGAACAATTGATAATAACTGTAACATGATCATGGAGATTTAATACAAATGAATTAGTAAAAAGAATAAGATAATCATACACTTTTAGTTTATGCAATAATAAATATTGTTACAAATTCTATGCATAAAATGTATAATGTTATGTTTTGACCAAAAATGTACATGTTTTACAGGTATCTCCTTCTGCCTTATGTAAACTATATTCATAACGTTGAAAGGGTTAGTGTTTGTTAGTTTATATCAGGTGAAACATTATGTCTTAGGATAAATCACGGTGTTATTCATGCCGGACTGAGAATATAACCTGATGGTATCAAATCCATATACCGTCAGTACGTTGGACAAGATTAACTTGCTGGTTAACTATTGAAATGACGAGTTCTCAATTGTATATATTAGCAAGTTTGTTAAACTTATTGTTTTCTTTGACAACGTTATCTGAACAACATGTTTGTTTGGAATGTCTAGCAACGCTAACAAAGAAGTCATTTCTATAAAATAGTGAAAAATGAAACATGATCTTTATAGTTTATCTTCATGTGTCCAAGCTGATACGTACTGTTAAAACCCTCCTCCAAACCATCCAGTTTGTCATGAATATTCTTAAGTTTGCTCCGAATATCAGTTCTTACGGAATTTAGAGTCTCGCCAATGTAATTTTCAATAGCTGCCAAAGCTTTCCTGGAGTCATTGAAGCTTTTCTTTGATTCATCAGTCAAACACGGTAAGCACGTTGCATATTTGCATACACAAATAAGAAGAAGAGATATCAGCTCTAACATTTCCGGTCTGTACTCTAAATAAACAGAAACAAATCGAATAGATTGATTACTTTATAGTGTATCGGCGAAATGTTGAAAAAGTCGCTTAGTTAACGAGTTTAAATTACCTAAATACCTCATGAAATTTTAATGTCTTAAATTGTCTATCGATTATTCAGCTCTAGAAAAAAGGTTTATTGTAAATAACAAATGTGGTACAATTGACGTTAAAAACAGCCGTAACTGACGTTACCCAACTTACAACGAATACTCCTGCCACTCCTGATTCGGTAGACAAATCTCATAATTAACACATTCTAAAAATAATTTGTGAACGAAATTAGTAAATACAGTTATTCTTGTACCTCATACACTAAAAGTGCATTTTAAAGTAGTCCTATATATAAAGCACAATGCATTTGAAAATGGTTAAAAATAGCACAGAAAAAAAATACTCGTTTTTTACCCAGCATTATTTGCACGTGCAGTATAGGTATGTTTTAAAGGTACAGCAGGAAAGCCGCCGTATAATACTTCAATCGACCCGATTTACTTTTTAAAGTTAATTCGTAAGAAGATAATATTTGGCTAAATATCTGCTTTTATCAGGATTTCGTTTATGTTGAATTAAACAGAGAAAGTGAATATCATTGTAGGGTTCGTTTGGTTTTCAGGTGCGTTTGATTTGTTTTGAATTCAAGTAAATGGACAATTTCACTGTCTCGTTAAAACTGGCTCCGCCCGATGCCAAGAACAGGCGAGTTGTAGTTAGTGTTGACAAATGCATTATTTGCGATTCTGGTGTTGATGAAATATAAATTATATCAACAGAATCTGGACGAAAATGTCCGATAAATGCTGCAGCAAAGAGACGTGATGATTTGTTCGTTTTTTAAATGAATTCTGTAATGATACAGGAACTGGATCAACCATATTTAGTTTTATAGGTCGTGTAATAAAGCTGTACAAGTAAGAATAGTTTGAAATCAGTAGCACATTCTTCGGCTAAAAAGGAAGCACCAGATGCAAAGCCTTATTTATCAAATTATTTGCTGTCTGAAAATAATGTTCATCCTCTCATAGCATCAAAGTGTATTATTTGCTCATAAACAGGTGATATCATTACATACCATTGCATCTGTTGAAAGGTTAGCAAATATAAAATATGCTGCTGTTAGAGCATGCGACGCTGAAATGATTTTTTTTAACTAGAGCAAGAGAATTTGCTCAATAATGCTGTTCATTATGCGGTTATTTCGAACATACTTGGCATAAAGGCCAAAATCCACTGATAAATCTGCGTATGATTTGGCGTTTGAAAGAGAAGTTGAAACTATAGACAGAGACCTTATTCGCTACAAAAATTCTCTTGTAATGTCATCAATTTTGACAATGTACCAGTCTTTTTTACAAGATAAAATTAGTAATTCCTGTAACCTCAAATCTAAACTTGAGAAGCACTACAGGGCTGCCATTGTGTTATCTGCTCAACAAGGACAAGGTTAATCTAGCATTGTATTTGCTAGCTATATTTCTATTGGAGATGCTGTGAAAGCCGCGAATAACGTCAATGCAGAATTAGAATTGACAGCTTGAAGGATAACAAACGATTAATACCAGTTTACGCCATTATTTCGTCTTTTGATGTAGTTGTCACCGGTATTCTGCCGATCGTTCATGTCTTGAGTGGGTGTGATTCCACTTCAAGTTTTTCTTTTTGCATCGGTAAAAAGTCAGTATTCCAACTCCTAAGGACGAAACCAAGCTGCTTCATTTGTCTGTAACCTTAACACAGGATGATATTGATAGTTGCTGCTAGGGTGTTTAGTACTGCTTCATACGACTCGAAATACAAATTTAAGAAATCGCTCAACAATTTAAATGCTGAGACATCAGTTGAAAATAGATATAAAAAAGTAATATAAAGCTTCCGCCATGTGAATCAGTATTTTAACAACACATACTACGTGCTATGTGGCAAATTTTGCCAACCCAAATAATGGCTCACCGTGTTTGCCTTTGGTTGGAAAATTGTGCAAAATGACACGCTTGAGCCAGTTTTCTTTAAGGGACAAATGGCAACAGACATCCTACAATATCTTATTTGTTCGTAAAAGGAGAATAATCATTCCAGGGTTCATGTGTTTTCAAGGAGCAGGGTCTACATTGCACTGATTTGTGCTTTTGTCAAAATGTAAGTAGTTGCAAAAATATCCAGGCTGTATGAGCCTACATAGCTGATGACACAGATGAATTATCATGAAAATTGTCTTTTGGTATATTTATTAACATTAAGTTGATTTTTTCAACGTTTAATTTTGTATGGAAACGGTCATGTTTCACTTTTTATGTTTGTTATATAACACGCTTGCGATCATTGCATTAGTGTCGAATGAACATTGAACTGACATCATCTGATAAGTTATCATTAACTGAGACAGTTGACATTCATTATATGAAAACTCAGTGACATGTTGAATCCTGAAAAACTTAAACAAAATTGTACATGACTGCAAATTTTGTTTGATTTATCAACAACGCATTTCGAATACTCTTTTATAAACTTATATTCTAAAGTATTCCAGAAATGCTTTTTGTCGAGATCAAGTATCAAGGTATTCTGTTACTGTTGTTGAATAGGTTTTGAAATATTTTTTTACACAGGTCCTTCAAAAAATTAAATAAAACGTTGTCATGACGCCATTTGCAAATATCGAAAAACATTTAGTTTGAACTGAAGTATTGATACGTAATACTACTTAAAATAATTTATTTCATGGGTTATTAATTTGAACAAGAATGTGTCCTAAGTACACGGATGCCCCACTTGCACTATCAATTTCAATGTCCAATTGACCATGAAATTGGATAAAAAATCTAAATTTGCAATAAATTTAGAAAGATCATACCATATGGAACATGTGTACTAAGTTTCAAGTTGTTTGGTCTTCAACTTAATCCAAAACTACATGTACCTTGACCAAAAACTTTAACCCGAAACATTCACTTTCATTTTCTATGTTCAGTAGACCATGAAATTGGGGTCAAAAGTCTAATTTGGCATTAAATTAGAAAGATCATGTTATAAGCAACAAGTGTACTTAGTTTCAAGTTGATTAGACTTCAGCTTCATCAAGAACTACCTTGACCAAAAACTTTAACCTGAAACTCGCACTTTCATTTCTATGTTCAGTAGACCATGAAATTGGGGTCAAAAGTCTAATTTGGCTTTAAAATTAGAAAGAACATATCATAAGCAACAAGTGTACTAAGTTTCAAGTTGATTGGACTTCAGCTTCATCAAAAACTACCTTGACCAAAAACTTTAACCTGAAACTGGCACTTTCATTTCTATGTTCAGTGGACCGTGAAATTGGGGTCAAAAGTCTAATATGGCTTTAAAATTAGAAAGATCATATCATAAGCAACAAGTGTACTAAGTTTCAAGTTGATTGGACTTCAGCTTCATCAAAAACTACCTTGACCAAAAACTTTAACCTGAAACTCGCACTTTAATTTCTATGTTCAGTGGACCGTGAAATTGGGGTCAAAAGTCTAATTTGGCTTAAAAATTAGAAAGATCATATCATAAGCAACCAGTGTACTAAGTTTCAAGTTGATTGGACTTCAGCTTCATCAAAAACTACCTTGACCAAAAACTTTAACCTGAAGCGGGACGAACGGACGAACGAACGAACGGACGAAAGGACGAACGAACGGCCGGAGGCACAGACCAGAAAACATAATGCCCCATCTACTATCGTAGGTGGGGCATAAAAATATCAATGGTTTGTTTCTCCAATGTACATAGAAATTTTTTAAGTGATGACCTTTGGCCTTGATTTACGGCAAGATTATACCATTTTTTATATTTACGACACATATTGTGAAAAGGTACACGATTTTTGCTTTCCAATGAGCTATTAAAATCCTATGAGGTATTTAGGTAATTTAAATTTCTAAAATTGTCCTCTCCACCGCTCCACTATTACGATGAAGAACACATACTACGTAGTTAAAGAGATCCATTGAGAACCTATCCTATGTTTAATAACAAATTCAATTTGTTAGAACGAATTTGATTTTAATAAGTTGCTAATTGAATTTGAAAACATATTTTAAAACTTACAAAAACCCTTTTAGAACCTCCAAAAATGAGATTTTTAATTAAAGATCACGAAATTTACGAAATCGTGATTAGGTATAAAATTTTGAAATAATTCATGGAAGCCATAAATTTATTGTAAATTTACACATGGCATGGGCCGTGATATTCGAATTTTATCTTGAGCGTTAGCGAGGGATAAAATTAACGAATTATACGGCCCAGGCTATCTGTAAATTTACAACAAATCTATGGCTTCCATGAATTATTTCGATTCTAATAGGACAAATATGGTCATTAAAAAACTGAATCGAGGGTGGGTATGCCGTGTGTGTGGCTTTTCTTTTTTACTCCCTGTTAGATAAAGCTCAAACATTCTAATAAATCTTTAGCGTGCATGGATTATTTCGCGAATAACTGCTAGAAAAAAATATGCCTAATTCTTTGAATTCTCAATCGCAATATTTGCCATTTTTTTTCCATGTTTTTCTCGTAAGCTACCGTCAAATCCAAAGTTGACATTTTGTAACTAAGGAGTCGCCATGTTGACTTGATGAAATCAGTTAATATGCGAATATTGCAATAGAATAGAAAACAAAACAAAAGCTACCTCAAAAAATCTATTTTAATACAATATTATACGAATTTCGATGGTTCCCGTAATGGAAAACCTTCAACTCTATCGTTTTCACTTGTATGATGTTTTGAAATGACTTAAATGCGCCAAAAACATTAATAAACTTTCGCAGAATTTTATTTTATTTTGATTTTGTGATTTCTCTGAGCTCTTGTGCATTAATTCTTTTTATTATGCATCCAAAAAAAGAATAAAAGGTCTTTTGTCTTTTCTTACTTGCAATTTTTAAAACAATAAAATCGGCAAAGCGTTTGCAAATAGGTTCGAATACATGTGGAATTACGTGGGATGTATATTGTAATATACATTGTTATGTATATCTCTGAGTCTGCGCTAAGTATAGATATATCGAGAACTATATCACGGTGTTGTTTACAAAGCGAAAGAAGCACGTCATATAAGTATCGTTTTTAATAAATTGTAAAATTCGTTATCACATACTATAATGTGTTCTCACGGATTAAATTTGTGATAACAAATCTGTGGAATTATTTATTTCATAATTTTGTTATTCATTATCATGGATCAAAATTCGTCATCATAGATTTTATGATACGATATAACGGATGAACTCTTGTTATATTAAACCGAATTTGAAAAATCTCAGCCTTGATAGCGGTCTTCAATCGTGATCACGAATTATAAAAATAAATCTGTGATTAACTAATTCTTAAGATAAGATATCGCAAATATAATCCGTGAGCGCGAATGAAGATGTGTGTGATAACTTTTAATTCTGCATCAAGCTTTTTTGATTCATATCACGGAATTAATTTAATTTTACGATTTAAGGTAGTGATAATAATTTTTATCCGTGATCCAAATTCTGTTAGAATCGTGATTTCGAGTTCAAATCCTATTTTTGAAGGTCTAAATTGACTTCCGTAAAACATGTTAAAACGCTGAAGAAGTTTTAACACACAGTTAAAAACTAAAGAAACTTGAAATATCCAATTTAAAAATTTGCATTCACAGATGTGAATTTCAATCGAATTTCTAATACTAAAAAAATCGAAATAAATAACTAATTAATAAGGTTCTAAATAACATTTTATATATATTTTAGGTCGTAAATATTGATTTTTAACGGGTTTTTTTTATGATAAACAACAAATCGTCCTAGATTTTGGTTATTAATTATCTTGGAACCGCCTTGGTGGTATCGTACACGTGTTTGTGTGCTCGACTCGTGTATTTTGGTCGTTGGTAGAAAATTTCCTAAATAGTCAAACTTATGTCATCGATCTAGGAAAAATCGAAATAGGAAAAAAATCGTTAGCTTTTAATGAAGATATTATATCAAAAAATCATAACATGAAATAGTTCAATGTTTGTTTAGTTTTAATCGTTTTTAATGCTTTTTTTTCTGTTATATAAATTTTTAGATGATAGAGCAAAAGACCCGTGACGTTTCCCTTTGTCGCCTTCAATTTGTAAAGGGTATCGTTCTTTAGTAAAGAACACATAACTCGTGATTATGTAGCAGTTGATTATCGATGTTCATATCTTGTTAATCGATTGAAAAGAAACAAATCAAGAGAACAAACTAGAGGCTCTCAAGAGCCTGTGTCGCTCACCTTGGTCTATGTGCATATTAAACAATGGACACAGATACATTCATGACAAATTGTGTTTTGGTGATGGTGATGTGTTTGTAGATCTTACTTTACTGAACATTCTTGTTGCAACAATTATCTATATCTATAATGAACTTTGCCCAGTAAGTACAGTGGAAAATATTTTATAAAAATTTACAAAAAATTATGAAAATTGTTAAAAACTGACTATAAAGGGCAATGACTCCCTAAAGGGTCATTTGAAAATTTTCGTTATGTTGACTTAATTGTAGACCTTTCTTTGCTGAACATTATTGCTGATTACAGTTTATCTCTATCTATAATAATGTTCAAGATAAGAACCAAAAACTGCAAAATTTTATTTAAAATTGCTTTTTTGGGGGCAGAAACCCAACAAGGAGTTGTCTGATTTGTCTGAAAATTTCAGGGCAGATAGATCTTGATCTGATAAATAATGTTATCCCTTCTCAGATTTGCTCTAAATGCTTTGGTTTCAGAGATATAAGCCAAAATTTACATTTTACCCCTATGTTCTATTTTTAGCCATGGCGGCCATCTTGGTTGGTTGGCCGGGGCACGCCACACATTTTTTAAACTAGATACCCAAATGATGATTGTGGCCAAGTTTGGATTATTTTGGCCAAGTAGTTTCAGAGGAGAAGATTTTTGTAAAAGATTACTAAGATTTACGAAAAATGGTTAAAAATTGAATATAAAGGGCAATATCTCCTAAAGGGGTCAACTGACCATTTCGGTCATTTGACTTATTTGTTAATCTTACTTTGCTGAACATTATTGTTTAAAGTTTATCTCTATCTATAATAATATTCAAGATAATAACCAAAAACAGTAAAATTTCCTTAAAATTACCAATTTAGGGGCAGCAATCCAACAACGGGTTGTCCAATTCATCTGAAAATTTCAGGGCAGATAGATCTTGACCTGATAAATAGTTTTACCCTGTCAGATTTGCTCTAATTGCTTTGGTTTTTGAGTTATAAGCCAAAAACTGCATTTTACCCCCTTTGTTCTATTTTTAGCCATGGCGGTCATATTGGTTGGTTGGCCGCGTCACCGGACACATTTTTTAAACTAAATACTCCAATGATGATTGTGGCCAGGTTTGGTTTAGTTTGGCCCAGTAGTTTCAGAGGAGAAGATTTTTGTAAAAGTTAACGAAGACGACGGACGACGTACGCAAAGTGATGGGAAAAGCTCATTTGGCCCTTCGGGTCAGGTGAGCTAAAAATGAGGGAATCTCAAGAGACCGGGTGCGTTCCTCAGGTAAAAAGTATAATAATGAAAATACTGAACTTCAAGAAAAACTCAAAAAGAAAAATCCTTTATCAAATGGAAAAATTAAAAGCGTCTCCTGCTATATATGTATCATTCCCTCCGGGCATTCCTTATGTGAAACCACACTCAGTTCACATACCCTAGTCATGAAAATACAAATCAGACAACTAACTGGTATATAAAGATCTTATATCGCGAATACATGTAACTATTAAAATGATACACAGATACATTGTATCGGTCATTCAGTACGAGATAGTGGCCACTAAACCTATATACATGTAGTGACAATATCAGTTATAATTATAATTAGGAACTTTCCGTTTTGAATTTTCCTCGGAGTTTAGCCTTTTTGTGATTTTACTTTTTACATTATAACCTAATACTATTTGAAAAGAAATTATCCACGTATGATAAACACTTGGCTATTTTTAATCTATCAGAAAGTTTTTTGTATATCAGTGACTCTGATAGTTTTGTTTTTAAAAAATCATTTAATTATTTGCATTTCTTCGTTGTTTCCAACATTATCCACTAAGTGTGATCAGTGAATTCAACGACTTGTTGTTCCTATATTTCTAATGACTTATACATGTACATGGTTTTGATATGTTCATTTCCGCATGTACTTGAGTAATTAATCATTGATTGCTTACACACTTAAATGTAATATACATTTTGAACTTATCATTGTTTCTGTGTACCCGTAAGTAGCACATATTTATCCACCGTATTTCTACTATTTCAAGTGAATTATGTTTTATTTGAACCATATACATGTAAAATAGGGAAATTTTGTAGGCTTTGTCTGTTTCTCAATCCTTTTCAATTCCTAACAAATAAAATATCGTAAAATCAAATTCGTTCGTACAATATAGTTAAACTTTGCTGTCCCTTTGAAGTAAAATCTTTGGATACACATTTCAAACCGGCCACCAAGAAGTCTCAGACTATAGTATTTAAACCAAATTTGTTTTCGACTGAGGATAACGACCCTAATCCTTTTTGGCAATGAGCGTCCGCAGTTGTACATATACCAAATAAGCAACTGTTTAGTTTTTCAACCAGGAAAACAATCTTTCAAGATGAGTGTTGCATGTCTTCTTCCGGCACGGATGCTTATGCAGAAAAGTCCTAACACCTAAACTTTCCATATATTTGTTATGTGACAATGATAATGCCTTCCCGTTTTGTTTCTTGTTCTTACTGTACATTGTGTCATTTTATAGCTAAGCTGGCCTGAAGCGCCAAGTGAGCTATTCTCATCACTTGGCGTCCGTCGTCCGTCGTCGTCCGTCATCGTCGTCGTCGTCGTCGTTAACTTTTTACATTTTGAACTTCTTCTAGAGAACCACTGAATGGAATGGAACCAAACATGGCATAGATGCTCCTTATGAGGTGCTGACCAAGTATTGTTACTTTGTAGGCGATCCATTATCCAAGATGGCCGCCAGCGGGGGACTTAGTTTAACATAGGACCCTATTGGAAATGCATACAAAAGTCTTATTCTAGAGAACCACTGAATGGAATGAAACTCAACATAGCATGAATGTTCCTAATGAGGTGTTATCCAAGTGTTGTAACTTTGTAGCCGATCCATCATCCAAGATGGCTGCCATCGGGGGACTTAGTTTAACATAGGACCCTATGAGAAATACATACAAATGTCTTATTTTAGAGAACCACAGAATAGGATGCAATATTAAACCAAATTTGTCCTCAATCATTATTTAAGATAATATTGTTCATGATTAGTCCGCATATAGGGAAACACCTTCTATGTTGAATTTTTGGGTTAAATAATTATATCCTACCCGCTTTCTTAAGTTTCGTCCAAATTCTTTTAAAAACATGATGATTTCATCCTTCCTATTCAGTAAATAGTTAAGTTTTAAGCATTTTTCCTGAGAACTAAACAACAGTTTAGTAAATATCTGCCAAAGGAATTTTTCAAAACACATTGGTTTTAGATCCAAGACGGAAAAGGACTTGATTATCCGCAAATTTGATATAATTTTCAATCTACAACTAGGGACGAAATTTAATCAAAAGGACCAAAGTCACGTGGTGCAAATCACATGAATGAAGTACCTATGATTTTACCATATGAAATGGTGAGCACGTCTTTCCAAATCCGACTCTATTGTTTCCTCCATCGCATTTGAAACTTTGTACAATAATTCAACTAATACAGGCATGTGCATTACATATTTAACATATAGAACTGTACAGTGAGAGCCGATTGAAAACTGTCACTTAACGAAAGAGAGATTTTCTCACCGTGAATTTTTCAAAATTATAAAACAGGAGCAGCACCTGTATATAGAGAACATATCTCTCATTTGATATAGTATTCCAGGCTTTACTTTCGTGTTTTTTATGACGGGTTTGCTGCTAAAAAGGAATCCGTTGATCACGATGTTCTTAATGGTAAAATTCAAGTCAATTGATTGATAGTAAAACATTATAAATCTTTTTTTAACAATGTTTGAATCACAGATGACCCCTGGTATACTGAGGATTCATTGATTTTCGTGGGTATCAATTTCCATGGTTTACTGAAAACTTGCATTTTCGTGAATATTTGTTTTCGTGGTTTTGCCAATCACTGTATACAGAGCCTATTGAAAATATGTTTTCGTTGAAAATTTTAATTTGTGGTTCCCTTCTACTAACGAAACCCACGAAAATTGGTAACCAATTAAAAATAATGAATCCACACTATACCGTTTGTCATTGCAACACTTCGTCTTATGCCAGGAAATGTAACGAACATTGAAAATATTTTGAGCCCTTGAGTTCATTGCAGATTAAGGCGTTTAATTGTTAGTTTTCTGTGTTGATATTAAAGTACTGTTGTATGTCTGTTTTCTTTAATTTCTATGATTCCCTTTTGCAAATCTCCTACACGGAATGTATCATACAAAAGCAGTAGCTAACTAACCATATCACTAGAAAATAAATAACAAGCTCACTGATTCACATACAAATTTTAATCAGACTAGAAATGGAATCTTCATCTTTGTTTTCCAATCTTTAAAAACCTAGAGAACGTAAAACAAAAGCATTTTATTTCATACGAATACATTTACATAACAACATGCAGAAAACAAATGACTCAAGTGTACAAAATTGCATGATGATAGTATATAGAAATAATTAATTTCACAAATATATACTTCTAGTATATCATTGACTCGTTAAGATCTGCTGAATATAAAGAAAGAAAATGTGGTATGATTGCCAATGAGACAACTCTAAAAAAAAAAAGAAGACCAAAATGTTACAGAAATTAACAACTATAGGTCATCGTACGGCTTTCAGTGCCTTTTTTTTCTTTTGTAAGATTTGTGAGTTCCTATGGCGAACGTTTGAACGCAATGGCTAACTAACAATATAAATATAAAAACATTACAAGCTCCAAATTAAAATCTACATAATACTGAATTCCGAGGAAAATTCAAATAAGTCCGTTATCAAATGGCAAAATCAAAAGCACAAACACATCAAACGAATGGAAAACAACTGTCATATTCCTGACTTGGTACACGCATTTTCTTATGTGGAAAATTGTGGTTTGAACCCAGTTTTAAAGCGCTAAACAACTCACTTGTATGACAGTCGCATCAAATTGCATTATATTGACAACGATGTGTAAGCAAATTAAACACAATAGGTAAATAATGACACAAAAGGGGGTAAAATGCAACACGAACCGACCCAAAAACTGGGGGTGATATATATATATATATATATATATATATATATATATATATATATATATATATATGTAAGTTTTTATACAGCCCTTGCACAGTCGGTTGGGGGTGATCTCAAGTCAGTGCTCCGGAAGGATACGCAGATCCTGGTGCACATGTGGCACCTGTCGTGTTGCTCATGTTAATTCAAAGCCAGTTTATAGTCTAATTCGGTAGGTCACATTTTAACCTATTTTTTTCAACATTGAAATGAAGCTTTTGGACAAGGAATTCTTAATGAAGAAGTTGGAGAAACCAATATTTTTATTGACGCCAACATGATTTGGTTGACCATGCATTAATATTTGCGTTATACATGTTATAAGAGACTACATATATGAATATGCGTTGTTAGTCCAATCCCGTCCCATTCAGCCTTATTTGTTTTCGGAACTGAATACGACTTATTTTAGAAATCTTATTGTTATGAGAAACGCTATTAGTGTTATCTTCAGAATGATAATTGGTCGCCCTTCCGAAGCACTAGTATCAACCTTCCGTCAGGCTTTTTGTTCCGGTGGAATTTGTGTACCTGTCTTTAGTTTTCTTTAGTGTGTATAACATTGAAAACTAAACGTTTTTTTATCTTGGTTTTTTAATTATTTGTGTTCCAAATATGGTTTATTTGTCTTTTTGTCTTTTTTATTTTTGAAATGATTTTTTTCTATATAAAACATGTAGTAAGTGATTCAACATGTAAACTTACAAAAGTTACTTTCGCAGATGTAGTTATACTTTATCCAGCAAAGTTCATCAAACCAAGATTTCATCTGACTTGATGCATAAGTCAATGCACCGCAGTTGTATGTAGTTCCTCTTGCACCATAATTTCTTAACCATGGTTTGTAAGTGGCACGAGACTGATCGAAAGTCCAACGCCAATCTCCTTCCTTCAGGTCTGTCAGTCCGATCCAGTAATAAGCATTTTCTACGAAATAAACATGGACAAAGTCTATTCATGTTTTGATAATGGTATATAAATATAATGGAAGAGTTACACTTAATTTACTTCAAAGGAGAATTTCCTTTACTTTGACTACCTTTATTATTACTTTTGTCATATTTTAGTAAAATATAAATTTAAACATTAGCTACAAAAATACAACTGATTAGGAAAGTTAATGTCATACACGTACTTTTTGGTTTGGTATCATAAATCCACGTGTTTTCGGAAGATTTGTCGACTTTTACAATGTATCCACCAATTTCCCGGCATCGACGCTACAACGAAAAACAAGAGGGATTAGTAGATACAATAAAAACTTTCGAAATATCAAGTTTCACTATGGTGCTAGTGTAACAAAAAATTTGTTCCAGCGTGACATTTGTTCCGCCGTAACAAATTTCATAGGAAATATGTTCCACCGGAACTTATGTTACAAAAAATATGTTCCAGCACTATAAAATTTGTTCCGGAACTAACTTTTTAACCAATTGTAAATAAGTTCAGGAACAAAATTCACAGCACCATGAGTTTTGTTCCAATATTAAAATTTTAAAAAAAGTGAAATAAGTGCCTGTGATATTAGTTTTGAACGAAAGTATTTTATAGAAATCAATGAAAATTTTCTGCTCGAACCTATTTCACAGAAAATAAGTACTGTGTTTGCATGGGGTACATTTGCAATTGAAGGCATGGCTGTAGGATGAAGATAAGAAATAAAAGCGATGATAATGTATCATAATTTGTATCTATGATTTATCGTTTAAATGGTATACGACCTCCTTGTTTCCTGTTGATCTGTCATGGGTGTTCTAATCATACATGTTCTTAGCTATGGTCATTGCACAGTTTTAAAAGAGTGTGTCTTTTGTTTCTTTATGTCTTTTAATATAATTTATAATTTATCAGTCACTTTGTCCTTTTCAAAAAAGTACAAATGTTCATCTTTAATTATAATACTTTTTTTCAAAATTACTTTTTTTATTATTTCTTATGCTACTCTTTCCTGGTGCATAAGTGTCATTTTTAGTATTATTAATTGAGTATGTTATCAAACTTTTGCTTTACTCCACATGATCCAAATTGGATGTTTTCACTTTTTATTTATTACACTATCAATACATTTTTTTTATAATGACTTTAAACTCACAGATGACAAGTGCTCAGTATATCAGATAACTTGTTTAACCAGTGGAACATATTTCACAGACAAGGAACTTATTTCACCAGATGAGGAACAAATCTCACAAATCCAGAACTTATTTCACCAAATAAGGAACAAATCTCACAAACATGGAACCTATACCCCTAGGTTAGGAACAAATTTCACCGACCCAGAACTTATTTCACCAGGTAAAGTGTGGAACTTCTTTCGTAGAGATGGAACAAATTATATAGAAATTGTCTGTGAAAAAAAGTTCTCCCAGAACATATTTCCTGTAATAATAGTTCCACTGGAACTTTTTTCACTGGAACAAATTTTGGCTCACACTAGTGAGATATGAGTCTTATCAATTTGTTCAACGCTACTTTTACGAATAAAAGGAGTGTACGTTTATGTCCATATAGAAAAGACAACAGAAAAGCCATTACATTACCCATTTTAGTGAATATGTTTTGTAAGTTTTTTTAGAATGGCCCCGTTGTGCATTTTGAATATGAGAGTGCAAAGAGGCTATCTTCTCTGAACACGGTCGGATGTATTATGTCATAAAAAGCATGCATTTCTTCATTTTACATCTTCGCAGTTATCCATATTTCTTTTTGATTTTGTTTTATCTGTGTGTGTTATTTTATCTTTACTGTTTCCAACGTTTTATAAGGATGCTATTAGTTAAATAGTGCCCTAGTGACCTAATACGATACATATGGGGTCAGTAAATTCCAAATTGGATGAGAGCGAAGCTCGAATACCCATATGGAATTTACTGACCCCATATATATATATATATCGTTTTATGTCACTAACACACTATGTAACGAATTTATCTTACCGACTGTCTTAAAATATGATATTTAGACTAGTGGCCTATAAAAGTGATCATGTCTTCAGTACTGTTAGTAGTATGAAGCAACTTCTATAGGTCTATTCAAAAACAAATGCCAACAATAACAACTTGTAGCTTTGAATGTGTTTTATGGAAATAGTTTCAACCTTTTAATCGTCTGTTGAAACCTTTAAGACTTTTTTTCGCACCACCGTGTTGTTTGTATTAAGGGATACAACTCCACTTCTAAACTAATATGGAATATACACAGTCTCCACGAGGTTGCTCTTAACCAATCATATTCGTAAAAATGTATAGGAGGTAAGATAAATTATTACATGTATACATTATATGTATAGGCGGATCCAGGAGGGCCTGGGGGGCCCGGACCCCCCTTTCGTGAGAAAAATTTGGTTGATTATATAGTCAGCCCCCCCCCCCTTTTTATGAAAAGTTATGGATCCGCCACTGTGTTGTCGGAAAATATGAAATTTATTTTTATGAGTTTAGAAACAGGACGAAAAGCGAGGCTCCGACGAACTTTTCCCTTGTTTCGTAGCGAGTACAAATACATATTTTTCCGACAATGTACATATATTGTGTTTATTCTGAAATTATTTCCAACACTTGAAAATTTAGTTATTAAATTCTAAATGATTGTATATAGTTTCTCAAAGAAATCGACAAAGTTGAAACTGGATTGCGAAAAGGACCCCAAAATGAACTGGTTAGGAAACATAAATATTCATAAAACTGCTTGCTCAACGTGGAAGTGGGCCAACAGGATACTTTAACAAGTACAAATAAAGCAAAAACTTTATTTGTATACCTGATATTAGCACAATAGTTGGCTAATTGCAAGATAAACCAATATATTAATGCATGTTTCAGAACCTGTCATGCTTTCGTTTGCGAGGAAATCTTAGTTTACCAGTAACCTGCTAAGACGTTGTTCTATAATGACATTTCTTTGCCTAAAATTTTGCATTTGACTGTACAATATATACTCTGCCACTTTACAGTATTTTTTTTTATTTCGCGTCTTTTCGTTTTTAAGTGAGATTTTTATTCTAATTGCTGGTTTGTTTATGTAATAGTTATCCCATGAGGACGCGGTGTGTCAGTGTAAGATCACCTCGATGGCCGGAGGCCAGAGGGTGATATTACATCAATATACCACGTTCTAAAGGGTATATATTATTTAGTAATATATAAGGTATATCATAATGGTTGTGTGGCGTACCAAACTTAATTTTATGAATTGTAAATTGTTTTTCATCTAATCTAGAACAGCTGAATGTAAAATAGTTAGTCATTCGGACTTGATGTGTCAATGTAAGATCACCCTCTGGGCTCCGGCCATCGCGGTGATCTAACACTGACACACCGCGTTCTCAAGGGATAAATATTACATACCCTTTAGGACCCCGAACACAATGTTTGAATATGAATCCATGTCAAGTCGCCCCACTGGCCAATCGGCCCACACTAAATCGCCACTTTCCAAAATATTGCCCACACCTGTTTTCCAACTTACCCCACTTAATAAAAAGGGTTAAAATCCCACAGAGACAGTCTTCATATAGATAGTACTAGAGTGGAGCGCCTTTTTAAAAAGTTGGGCGAGTTGAAAAAGCAGGGCGATTTGGTGTGGGGCGATTTATCTACTTCTTTTTAATACATTAGATAACTGAGAGTTTGTAACCAGTCGTCTTGTTTAGAGGTATGATTTCTGGGTTTATATGCCAAAGGTTTTGAGTTCGAATCCCAGCATAGACACTGGATTTTTTCTACTCAAATTATGAAAGGTAGTCTTCTCCGTATAACTATTTCTAAGCTTTATTGTGGATTCACCATTCCCGTCGTAGTTACAGAACAATGGAAAGCATGCAGAACAAGGAAACTACAGCATGGGTGATCTGGTATGGGTGATTCGGCTCAGATCACCCCTGGTAGAACAAAGGAGATGGGATGTCATGTAACAGGATGTATTACGTTGTTACGATGTAAATATTTATCGGATCACTTTCGTTCAACAGTTATTAACGAGTCTTGTTTATTGATTGTTTATTTTTCTGACCAGTTAAAGATAATGAATACGGTTCTACTTCGTAAATTTATGTATGTATTGCTATTTAAACAAAGTCATAAATTATCGGATTTACCTTGTGCAGTCAGTGAACACGGACATTTATTGACCAAGTGATTGTTAAAGATAATGAGGTTAATAAGTTATGTTCACATGCACTGCATGTATTCATTAATACTGGTTATTGTCAACGAACGTTTAGTTAGCGTGAAAAGGAATATCAAAAACATAATGGGTTCCACTGCAAAAAGTTACACATGATTAGACTCTAAAGTGTGTTTTTTTTTATTAATCAATGTCACCTATTGATGAGGACCTACCTCTGCTGAAAACCAATCACTTTTTTCGTTAGAAAAATAATAACAGTGTTCGTCATATTTCAACCATTTCTTTTCTAAAAAAAAAAGAAGATATTTTTAAACAACAAAGGAGAGATATACTTGATGAGGCAGCAACTAAACGACAGCATGACATCAAAAAGTCAACACATAATATTCAACAAAAAAAGGGTAATATGTTAACCTACAAAAACCTTACGCGTAATCATCGAATCAGCGATTTTTTTTTTTTTTGCTTTTGCTACGAATCAGTAGTCGGCACTTCTGTGTTAGCTTGAGATATCATTGATATGGTCAGACCTATAAATTTACTGTTAAAACTTCGAATTTTTCGACAAAGAATGATTTTCTCTAGTTTTCATACTTTTTCACATTTCTCAATCGGTGTGAGAAAAATATTTCCAATCTTTGAAAAATCTTTGTTTTCGGCAAACAATTGGTCGAAATTTAAATATGATGCCAAATTTTCTTGGTTTCTTCTAAATTTCCTATTGTGTCGTCATGAAAAAAGGTGATCATTCCTAATGACATCACACATAAAAAAAACAAAATCTGCAAATATTTGAAATAGAAGGATAAACTGTGTTTAGATATCGTCCGAAAATCATTAGAGAAACAAATTCTACCACTTTAACTCGTGTATTTCGTTATTTCTCCACTCTCAACAGTTAAAGTTTGACAAGCCTCGCACTTATGTAGGCCTAACTGTCACGGGTGCATAAATATCATAACACACTTGATGCAGTGGTGGAACCTATATGTCTATACTAGGAATAGATTAACTAAGCTATATTTGGCAAAACCTTTTGGAATGTTGGGTGCTCAAGGCTCTTCAACTTCAAACTTTTTACATCTTTTAAGCTTGTTTTCTTCGAGCGACACTGAGAGTCTTTTGATGGCAAACCGCGCGTCTTGCTTAAAAAATTCAAATCCGGGTAATTATTGATGAGTTTGTGCAGAAAACCTGTGAAATTATTTTGATACACCTCTCTGTACCTTCAAAGTTTGATAATCTTTCACCAAATGTACCAAGCTGAAACTTACTTTTAAGATCTCCCATCAGAACTTGAAGGTCACCATCCAGATTCTTTACTTTGCTCCCAACATTACTTTTTAACGTTTCTAAATGACTCTTTAGGGTATTAAGGGTTTTCTGGATGTCGTTCTCAATTTTATTTACGGTACTTCCAATGTATGTTTCCAGAGCGGTCAGAGCTGTTCTTGAGTCGTCCAAGTCTTTCTTTGACTCATTAGTCAAACAAGGTAAATATGCACCAATTGCATATGTGCATAAAGAAACGAGAAGAACGGGTGTTACTGCGTGCATACCTGGTTCTTTGCTGTTATACAAACAGAAACAAAATAAGTATACGACGAACAACATAAACTCCGTTGTGCATTATCAAAATTATTGAATTGAACTTTAGAAGCTCCGTTATAACAATTTTTTTCGGATCCCATATAGGATATATAAAAAAATTATTATTCATTCAAATTCTTAATTAATAATTGCAGATTTAATTTGTTATTATAACGAATTCCTAATCTGAAATATCAATATAATACAATTTCTTTATTCCCATTATCGTTACAGATACATATTAAGTAAATGGAGGGTTCAAAATATGTACAGGAATATCCATATATTAACAAACAATTACATACATTGTGATTGTTTGAAAAGAATAAATATTTTAGCCAGGAAGATCCACGTGGTTTACACACTTTATATACTTACATGTTTTTAAGCCCTACTTTTTTTTTAACTGGCTCATCCGTGTTATTCAATGTTACTGTATTTAGACGTGAAAATAGTATGTATCTAGGTTTAATATCCTAATGAAATTCTTCTCCAATGATACCAAGGTTTCAAAAATTACATGTTTCATCATTTTCATCAACGTTTTTCTACCTCCATAGACTATTGAAAATCTGTGGCTTGTGTTTCTATGTTTACACAACATAATATATTCGTCTAGATCCACGATTTCAAAATATTTTTTAAAAGTAAAGCATTTTCTCTTTTCTCCCAAAGATAGATTTGTACAAGTTGTTTTTATGATGTGAAAGTCAAATGGAACAGAAACTCAAAATTGTAAATGTTAAATTTTTTTTTTTTAAATTTCAAGATAATACTGTTAACTTTATTTTCAACAAAATAACATAACAAATATAGACAACGCCTCACACTGTTCCTGAACTTGAAAAGGTACATTAAGCGATGCAGAGTTTAACAGCTTTTTAAAATTTAACTTTGACTATTGGAATACATACGTGTATGAAAATGAACAGTTAGTGAAAAGACACAGCTATAATAAACCCAGTATGATATACCAAAACAAGAACACACCTGTTGACGTGCTAATCACAACCCCTCTTGTGCAAATTGAGAGTAAAAATCAAAATATCAGCAAGCACTCATTGGGTATCGAACAAACCAGAAAAGTGTTCACACTTTGCAACTGATTAATTTCAAAATGATGACCAAAAATGAAGTCTTTCTGTACGGAAGTCTGTCTGTTTGTTCAAAAGTATTGCTACTTCCCTCAAAAGGTTAGTTTTGAAATTCCATTATTTTATATCAAATATGCACATATTTTATCTCTTTGCATATTTAAAAAAAAAACATAGAAATTTACCTGCTATTAAATTTTAAATGAAATCATCGAAGGGTCTATACTGTATCGTATGCCCGTAACAATCCTGCATTCTTTTTTTTAACATGCTACGTTTCGGCCTCGTGTCTCTTGTGTATATGTTCCGGACCATATGAGTATTTGGACCATACGCGTATGGTCCGACCGTACCCGTATGGTCGGGGTAATTAACACTCGGTTACAGTCTACTTTTAATACTTCTAAACTCTTCATACGGTATGACCGTTCATTAAAAAAACGCTTTCATATAGGTAGTTTTAATATCCTATTATAATAAAACGATTAGGTAAATAAAAATTAGAAGTTTCACACAGTTAATGTTACTTACTTGTCAAAACTATAATAAACACATTTTATATCGATGGTCATTACCGATGGACATTACTGATTTGGTATTACGAATGAATGGCAATATTTCGACTAAAAAAAATAAAATTAAAAAATTTCTTATTTAAGAATTGAATGCTTCTTTTTGTAAATTTATTGGGGTGTAAAAGCGTTGACCGAAGTACATTTTGTATGAAGCGCGGAAGCGCTTCATTCTAGAAATGTACGCACGGTCAACGCTTTTACAACCCTATAAAGTTACAAAAAGAAGCATTCAATACTTATAATTACATTTTTTAGCTATGATTATGAAAACACGAATTTTATATATTTTATTATTTAATTCACCTGTGCACTTTATTGTTGGAGCACGTGTTATCATGAATGAAAAGTTGTATTGAGCAATGCAACTGCTTACGGAATAACACGTGATGTGCAGTTAGCCAATCAGAAAAAAATATTATAATGAAACATACATCTAATGTAATTATAATGAACTGTTGCACAAGAAGTCTCGGGAAAGTAACATAGTTTATTTAAGTTCTCTTGTGGGTATGGTGTATTGCAGTCATGCTACGATATTTGAGATCTAGAGCTTCTTAAAAACACCGGTATCACTGTACGCTAGTTTTCACTCGCAAACAAAAGGTGTAAATGAAAAGGATCGTTCAAAACCAAGACTTGCAAATGCAAAAAAGCTATGATACCGCGTGGAAGTAAATGTCACCCAAGCCTATATGCAAGAATGTAATTAGCCATGAAAACTAACTATGGCATCAATTTTTAATTTTACATAGTATTTGAATAATAAAAATAATACATTGTCATATATGTAACCATCATTGTTTTTTAGATAAAGTTTTTGTATTATTGAAACTTTTATAATATAATTTTTAAAAAAATATACCTATATGGTCCAAATACTCATATGGTCCGGCCCGTTGATAACCAAACGAGTATTATACTCATATGGTCCGACCATACGCGTACGGTCGGACCATATGGTCCGAAACATATATATATATATATGCCTTATATATCATGTACTGCAGTACGCCGCTAGATTAAAACTGACGTGGAAAGGTAACACACGGCCAGCGAAAGCTCTTTTTTTAAGAGCCCAGGTGGTCGTGTGGTCTAGCGGGACGGCTGCAGTGCAGGCGATTTGGTGTCACGATATCACAGTAGCATGGGTTCGAATCCCGGCGAGGGAAGAACCAAAAATTTGCGAAAGCAAATTTACAGATCTAACATTGTTGGGTTGATGTTTAGACGAGTTGTATATATATATATGTACTGTCAACATAAAATCAAAACTTGCTGATCTTTTGTAACTTTTGTAATGACTGCAACGATGCTATGTACATATTATTATATTGCTTTCAATTTAAAAGAAAACAAATTGGGTCATTATCAAAAAAACATGCAAAACTATGTTATTGGGTCTTTTTAAGTCACAGACATGAAAATATATCAAAATAACACTTGCATATGTTAGTTATGAATGTTTCGTGATACACAATATACAGTTTACAGTATGAAATGTTATAAAAACATCCTTAATGTTTTCTTAAACCCTTGGAGATTTCAAAAATTAGCTGTTATTTTTTTACTATAAATCCTTTCAGACTTGAAATAGGACTATTATTAATATCATTTGTTTTTGATTTATCACTTTTTATTGCATTTTGATACATACAAACATTTTTTAAGGATTTAGGAGGTGTATGTTGGTTTTGACCGGGTGACTCGCATAAACATTCAATGGAAGGACGTTATAAAAACCAAAACCCAAATATATAATGTATTAAGAATTGTTTTATATTATCTTTAAGATTCCCTTATTATTTTGATTTAATAACAGTGCAAAATTTTACGCACACACACACACACACACACACACACACACAATAAATTGCAAAATGATCTTCCTCAGCAATACGTTACACTGTAGAGTACTTTTAAAGAATAGAAATATGTAATACTGTTGCAACTTTTTAAAGTTATTTAACAAAGTTGAACAAGAATACTGACCAATACATTGTTCATTGACAGAATAGTCTTGCACATTAAAGATCAGGCGGGTCCTGTCATTGATAAAAGGGGGCTCCAAACTCAGAATAAAGGGGGTTCAAACCGCTTAATGGATTAGAACCAAACATGATATGCATGTTTCTTCTAATTTGCTTACCACGTGTTGTTATTTTGTAGCTGATTTGTCATCTAAGTTGGCTACAGGGGTGATAAGTTGAACCCTATGGGAAATGACTACAAAGGAATTAGGTTCAGTAAGACCCCTTTTTGGCCCCAAAATATAGCAGTTTTACAAAATAGTTAAAATGTAAACTATTAGTTATTTATTGGACAGTAGAATGGTTCTGCTACATAAATATGAGCTGTTTTTTACAATACAATGCACATATTTTCTGTACTAGCACCATAAAGTCATGCTAAATTACTGTAATCTTCACAATTCTAGCATTTTAGTTAAATTTTAGGCCGCATTCGTGTTCATCCTTAATATTGAAATGTAAGTTGTATTTGATAATAATATATATCATATATAAAGGTTGAGGATGAACACGGATGCGGCCACTTCCATTTTTACCAAAAACTATCTGAAAAGTGACATTTTTCGGCATATTTGGTAGATTTTTCATATTTGAGCTTGAATCGGATCGTTTTTAATGACTAAATCAGTTAAAATCTTTCACATAAACCAATTAATTCAAATAAGATAGACACTTAAGTGTTTAAAAAGTGGTCAAAATCTTTCGTCAGATGAACCTGAAATTTGAGGCCAAAATCGGTCCTTACCGGACCTACTCCTTTGCTTTTTTTCTAGAGAACCACACATCAGAATGAAAAACAAATCATGAATGTTCCTAATGAGGTGCTGACCAATTTTTGTTACTTTGTAGCTGAACCACTATCTTAGATGGACCAGCAGGGACCTTCGATTAACATTTATATAAGACTCTAAGGGAAATACATAAAAATGATTCTTCTAGAGGAGCACTGAATGGAATGTAGTCAAACATGGCATACATTTCCCCTAATGAGGTGATGATGAAGACCTGAATATATGGCTCATTATTACTTGAGATATACTGTAAACTGCAAAAATATGTATATCAAGTTTGAGTTATTGTCCTTATAAAGTCATTTTTTACAATTTCAATGAATTTATCATGTAAGCTTAACAAAAGTCTTCTGCTCTTGATTAAATTACGAGTCTAATATTAAACCAAATTTGGCCTCAATCATTATTAGGGTATTTTTTGTGATTTTAATCTATTTTCACATGAATTGATTTTCATATACAAAGTAGAATCAGAAGAGCGACACAGGCTCTTGAGAGCCTTTAGTTAAATGATACAATTGTCTTTTCTGTGTTTGTTCATCCGCATAATCTTAAACATATCAAACATGTAGATAAATTTGAACTCTTTGATAACTGTGGGGTTTTTTTTTTATCACCAACATATTTTTTATCTTTATTATGATTAGGTGTTTAATTTGAATTTCATCCATAATAAAATTAAATCAATTATAATGGATAAGGTAGGAATTAGGGTCAAGTTGGTCCTAAAATTAAACATATTGCAAAGTATACGCGACCTTTATGTAGAATTGCATTTTTAATGTATGTACTTAAATTATATAATTCTATTTTGGTTTCAAATAGCATGGCCTTTTTATTAGTTATACAGTCATGAAATAACAAATTCAGTAAAGTTGAGAAATTGCAAACACATTTTGCTGCTTGACATGTTCATGTTTTGAAATAATATAGGCACCCAAATTGCATAATTCGCTGAAGTTTTCTTAGAATTAATTGTGGGATATTATTTTAGAGCATATTGGATATGACAATGTTTGTGGGACCCTTAAAAACGGCCAAAAACACTCGTAGACGTATGTTATTGTGCGTTCTTGCACCTTTACTCAATAGGAATAATTATATCCATACCAGTTAAAAAAAACTATTCTAAATTAAATCTGAAATGTCATCTATACATTAAAAGCATTAATGTATATTTTGGCTTAAGATAATTGAATGTGTTGGAAATTTAAATCTCAGATCACACATTTATTATCAAACATTTCAGGGAAATGTTTATAAATCTTGGAAATCCCGAACCTTGATGGAATTTGACCGTTTAAAATTTACAAAATCTTCAATCAATTTGGCTTACAGACATTAGAAAAAAAATCTTTTAGTAAAAGTCACGAAATTGAATAGTAAAATACTCCCCTTTACCCTTTTACTTGCTTTTTCAAAGGAAACATTGGAAGCAAGACCAATTATATGAACCTTGATATAAATGAGAGCTACATTTCGATCTGCTATGATAGCATTTACGCTGACGATTCAAGTCTTGCTGGAACACGGAAGAGAGGTCCCCATCACGAACGACAGAGACTACCTCTTGAACAAATGTAGCTGCATTATAGACCGAACAGGGTCAAGTGTGGAATGAAATGTGCAACAGGTGTTCTGTTAAACTTCAAAAACAATTCTGAAGTGTTTTGGGTTTGTTTGAGTAAAAGATTGAGGCGATTATCTGACACCACTCTAAGATCATTGATATACAAAAAAGGTCCATAATTAAAGCACAACAGGGGGCACCGTAATCAAAAGATGTTGACAGACTTTCAACCTAAAACTGATAGGTTACACAACATGTTTGGCAACAGTATATATGAGGTAATGAGTTACCCTTAAAATGTGTTTTACCTACATTTAAATTTTGAATAAAACCTATTATATAGATATTTTACACATTTTTGGCATAGGTAAATTTGAACTAAGGAGTTACCCTTGTGTGTTACCTTAAATTGATATCTTTAAATAAAACTTCTAGATATGTTTACACAATATGTTTGAAAAAGGTGAATTTGAGCTAAGGAGTTACCCCTAAAATATATTTTACCTTCATTTTGATCTCTAAATAAAACCTCTGGTAGCAAAATATATTTCTTGATAGCCTTGGCTCAAAACTTTATATCAATGATAACTCTGAAACTCGGATTATTTAGCATTTTTCATATAGTTCTGGATTAAAAAAAAGAAGTTTGAAGTAACTACATAGAAAACCTGACGCACACTTGAAGGAGTAAAACGGGCTGATCCAATTTCCCCCTTTTTGAGGCTACGAACAACGATATAATTTTGATCTTATATTTGAATTCATTTTTTTAACACAACTGATCAATTTATTCCTTTGTACCTTTTTTTCACAAAAGAATGAGTAAATCTTAATAAAGAATACTTACCAAAGTCAGCTAGTTATTTATTACAAATAACTGAAGATTCTGTGCAATTCTACTTCACAATGGGTTTAACTCCTGTTTTGCTTGGCGACATGTTGGGCAAATCTCCATTCTAGGAAGTTCATTAAAATGTAATTTTATCGGCTGTTTTGAAAGTTTCGTGCAGCACGCATATCGGTCGACTTTTCTGAAGATATTACATTTCATTGCTATACATGTACACTGAAATTTAATATTTACGTTTTTGTAATGGTTTTAAATTTGCTTTTTGTTTTTGTTTGCATGTTGTTTTTCATGTTTTGAATATGCTTTTTATACTTAGATATTTCCCTCTGTTTGTATTTATTAAATAATCTACTTTTTTACTAATTCCTTTTTCTCAAAAAAGTCTTTCTTATGTGTACGTCATTTGGTCTCTAAAGGAGTGATCACACGGAATATCGCGATTCGAAGCCGCGGTGAGATCCGAATCGAGAGCGGCAATATATGAGAAGTTTGTAACGGTAGGAAGGTAAAATGTTAATCCAATTTACACGAAGAAATTATACTACAATTAACCTACCCACCGTTAATGACTTCGTTTCGTAGTGTACATTTTGTCAGGGATAAACCTTCTGAAATTAAAAATCCTATATTGAAAGCTTTTTATTAAAATATGTTGGCTCTGAACATACTTTTGAATTATTAAAGAACTTATATTAAGTAAAAATAAAAACAAAAAAATAAAAATAAAAACCTACCCACCGTTACACAAACTTAACTGCTCCCTAGGGTTCGGATCTACACGGATTGACAACACTACATAATCTTTTTTATCACGTGCAAAGGTAGATAACTCCGACGTCTAATAGGGACGATGTTGGTTATACATGTAGTACCAAACTGGTTCTTGTATCGTAACATTAAAATTGCGTAAACAAAACAAATACAGAATTATTATTGATTATCATATACTTAGCATTAATATGATAGCTTTTGCATATGTGTAATGGGCGGAAGTGCACAAGCCATATCTTCCCACCCGGGCTGATAACCCATATCAAGTGCCTCTCGTGCAAAAAACTCATATCAGTGCCTCTCGTGCAAGTTACTTCCGGTGTTTCCGGTATCGGTTGTTTACTTTTCCATTGTGACGTCAGATGTTTTTTATGACGACGTCAAAATTTACGGGAACTTTTGTGGGGATAGTTTAAATACTTGCTAACAAATGCCATTGACAATTATGAATCATTTTATAGTACAACAAACATGGAGTAGTAATGATCGTAAAACTCTTCCAAATTTTCAATGTTTCAAAATGCCTCTATAGGAAATGTTACCATAAATATATAAGGAGTATAATGCTGTTGTTGGACAACTATAGTATATTTGATTCATAATTTTAATTTTCTTTATAAAATGTTTGACTGTTTTAGTTATTGCATTAGTTTATTTGCCTTACATAAAACTATTGTCGGAAGTATATGATAAAGCGATTAATACATGGCCTTTTCCATATCAGCCTGGGTATCATCCCTCGACCCATATCAGCACCTCGACTCCGTCTCGGGCTGATATGGGGGTCTCGGGATGATACCCAGTCTGATATGGAAAAGGCCATGTATTAATCTCTATTTAACAATTGCCACTATTATCAGCTGAAAGTATTTCATAACCGAGTATTACTTTTCTTGTCACAGTTTCTCTCGAAATAAATAATATTGGACGTATATCTTACAGTTTTCCGCAATAAACGGATATCTATACAATTTGTTAAATTTTTAATCGTCCAGACTTGATAAAAAGGTTGTAAACACATTTAACATTGCACAAAAAAAAAAAATAGAAAATATCAAAATCAATAAAAAGCAAATGTAAATTATTAAATATATGCATTATAGGGACAAAAGAATTCGGTCTTACAGAAATAACACTGACTGGAAACAAATCTAAACAGTTGACCCCTTTTACAGACCGACTTTTCTGCATATTGTAATTAAATTTGCTGTCGTCATAAATATAGAAATATTTGCTACTGGACGTTAACTAAAGTATCGACTAATTTAATTTGAAAGCAATAGATTGATTGTAGGTTAATTAATGTCCATTGGCAAATATTTCATTTGTTGAAATTATTGTTGGTCTCTTGGGAATAGTTCATTGGACATCTAAACGTTTAGTCTATTTCCGCTTTATGTTAGTTATAATTATAGTCAGAGAATACCGAACGAAGTAAAGTATATCTCAACTATGATCATGTTGATGTGCATCTTTAACAAAGGAAATTATCAATTTTCGTGGAGAAAATTATAAAATACTTAATCTAATTATACCAATTGTCTTTTATATTATACTAGGTATTTGTGTTTCGTTTGTCCAGTCTCGCTATGTATTATCTTAAAATGTTTGTATATATTGTCCTCTTGTACACAAGTATGTGTCTGAGGTTAAGAATAAAATCTTGAAATCTTGAACAAACAAGAATACAATGCAAATTAATAACAGGTCTTTGTGTATTTTTAAGATCGCCTTTTATCATAATGTAGCAATCTTACAAATTTTCAAATACAGTATAACTTGTGGTTGTGTGAACATGACTTATTTTTCATATTCCCAAATGTATTTAAAAATATTGTTTATTAACTCCGCCGGCTATGTTCTATATATATTTTGTCCATTCTAAGTCAAGAGCTTGTAATTCAGTGGTTGTCGTTTGTTGCTGTATGTCTTATAGTTATCCGTTCGAAGGTTCGATCAATTTTTTTCCTTTTAAGGGATATTAAAGCTTGCTATGTGGTATGGGTTCTTCTTATTGTTAAAGGCCTTACGATGACCAATTATAGTTGCTTACATTTACATTAATTAGTCTCTGGTGTAGATCTATGTGTCTTTTTGTCAATCATAAATAACAATTTATTTTATTCATATTATTTTCATATAATCAAAAGTACAATGTATCTCGATCTTTTAATTATTCCAATATTTTGTTTTCAATTAAACAGGGTTTAGAGTTTTGAAATCTATTTGTACACAAAAAGGTGTGTCTGTTTAAGAATAAACGGTGTATAATTCAACAACAATTAATATCAGATTCAATTATTGCTTACATAATTGAAAATGACAGATTTAAGATGTAAAAAATATTTACGACTGTATTTGATTGCGATTTCATTTCGGAAGTAATAAATTCCAATTAAAATTCAATTACATAATCTCGTTGAAACATACAACCAAAATCTTATTGAGCTCTTTGAAACGAAAGCAAAACCAGATAACATTTATGTGTTCCT
The DNA here is from genome assembly GCF_963676685.1 of Mytilus edulis. Classification (NCBI taxonomy): domain Eukaryota; kingdom Metazoa; phylum Mollusca; class Bivalvia; order Mytilida; family Mytilidae; genus Mytilus; species Mytilus edulis. The sequence goes on along the minus strand of NC_092355.1, from coordinate 59,140,054 downwards.
ATTTGTAAAATTTATCAATTTGAGTAGGTTTTCTTATAGACAAATAATGAAACATACATTAATCCTCCTTTTTTATGGCATTAACATTGAATTTTATAATATATATTTATTTTCAATAGCTGTTTTTTCTCTACTTATAACAGGTGTATATTACACCTCTCTGTGAGATGATTTCTTTGATATATCGGACAAAACATACTTTACGGGTTTTTTTTCCAGAATATTTTAATTTCTAAACGTTTATCAGACGTTTCATTGAGACCATTATGTATGTAAAACAGATTTTCCATATCATATCAGCCTACATGTAGTCCCATTAAAAAAATCCCACTAACCCCTACTTTTCTTTCCATAATTTGATTACATATAGTTTTAGCTGCGTCTTTAAAAATCTTATAATATCCTTGTTATTATTTTAATCGTTTTAGAAAAAAATGGGGCCAATGTTAAGTGTATGAAAAACCTAGAGAAAATTATTTCCTGCAAAAGTTTTCAATGGCATATATCTCGAAAACAAGCACACTGACCCTTTATATTTTTCTGCTATTTTAATTTCTTTATTTATATACTATCAATATATAACAGTCTTTCATAAAGCTTTGTTATTTTGGAACCGAGTAGCGAACATCCTTAAGAAATAAGAGTACGATATTTTCAGTGAGGCCATTTTTTCTCTCTACTTATAAAAGGTTTATATTACACCTCATACACTATACTATGAGATGATTTCTTTGATATATCGGACAAAACACACACTCACTATTACTTTGCGTTTTTCTTCCAGACAATATTTTTTAATATTTTAATTTCTAACCGTTTATCAGACGTTTCATTGAGACCATTATTTGTCCGTACATTCATATAACACAGCTTTTTCATATCATGTCCGCCTACACTTAAGAATTTTAAGAGTACGGTATTTTCTTGGAGGCCATTTAAGACAATTTTCAAAACTACAGCATGTCAATCATTTGATAATTAAATAATTCTAAATCTATCATTGATGGGATGTTCCAAAATAATCTATCAAGTTCATTAAAACAAATGAGAACTTATCAGAACAAAATGCATTAGATAAAAAAGAGACGAAGACAGACGGATTGATTGAATGATTTATGTTTAACGCCACTTTTAGCACTTTTGGAGATTTCGTGGCGGTTATTTTTTGTTGATGGCGGAAGCCGTAGTGACCGACCATCGGCAGGAAAACTGACAGACTTAATCATGTATGATGACTTTATCCTTTTTCCAATGATTTTTATAGTTTGTTGTTATAAAATATTGTTCCACCATTGTCCAATGTTCGGGGTGGCGCCTTCTAACGAGTTTAACCTCGAGCTCGTCACATTATGTATGTGCCTGTATGTGCCTGTCACAAGTCAAGAGCCTGCCATTAAGTGGTTGTCGTTTGTTGCTGTGTAACATATTGCTTTTTTGTTAATTTTTTTTTGTGTACCTAAATAAGCCCGTTAGTTTTCTCGTCTGAATAGATTTACATTTGTGATTTTGGTTTTTTTTATAGCTGACTATGAGGTATGGGCTTTGCTCATTGTTGAAGGCCATAGTGTGACCTATTATATTTGTGTATTACTGTGTCATTTGGTCATTTGGTCTCTCGATGTCTTTTGGTTTGTAGGTCGCTAGCTTGCTGTCTCATTTACAAATGCGCGTTAGTTTTCTCGTTTGAATTGTTTTACATTTGTCATTTCGGGGCCTTTTATAGCTAACTATGAGGTATATACTTTGCTCATTGTTGAAGGCCATACGGTGACCTATAGTTGTCTGTGTCATTTTGGTCTCTTGTGGAGAGTTGTCTCATTGGCAATCATACGACATCTTCTTTTTTGTACAACCTCCTTTTAGACATCTATATATATATATAAAATATTAACAAGTCTAAATTGAAAACTACGTTCAAACCTATGATTGCGTTGGATAAAAACCGCAATTTTTATACGTGTGCATGTAAAACAAATTTCGTCGTAGAAGGGTCTAAATACAGCACAAACAACATTTTCCAAAAGACCAAAAAAGTGAAAAAGTATATTTAAACAAAACGCATTTGACTAACAGGTCGAACAACTGATGTTCTTTAACCCTGCTGACTGCCATTGGCGTTTTCCAAATAAAATTGATCACAAGATGTAACAAAATGGATCTTAATACAATTTTAATACTAAACAAAAAACAATAAACTTGTGGCCAAGATGTTATCTACTAGTATATATAAAATATTCATGTGCACTTGGAGAACGAAACTTGTACTTTTCTAAAGGTTAGAAAAAAGTTTAATATGAATAACAGTAAACACAACTCTTCAAAGCTCCTAAAATTTTCATCATCATTGTTTTAAAGACTAAATAAATCTTATTCTGACGTTACTGATAGATTAAATTCTTCGTCATCATAATTTGTGCAGTTAAGTTGATGAATTTGTTGTTGTACTTTTCCTCTTACACATTAGCCTTAATACACACCAGGGTTCTCACTTAGTATTTTTGAAGGCGAGTACAGGGACTCGTCATTTTTGGTCATGGCGAGTCCAACTGTAAGAAGATATTTTATTGCAATATGATTTACTATTTAAGTCTCTATTACCTAATAGAGCGATGAAATGAGATTAAATTCAAATTACTTTTAAACTTTTGCTATAAAATTATGATATGTGTTTTCAGTTAATACAAAATTTTACAATTTTGATGCATCTTTGGACTCATCAGTTTTGAAATGGTAAATCCAGACGGATTTCACGAGTCCAGGACACATGGACTCGCCTTAGTGAGAACCCTTACATTGTTGAATGCTTAACGTACAAACAGGGTTGTTTGTGTGACCAGATTCTCAATATTTCAATTCAAGAAACGTTTAAAGGAATACGACAAATGCAGCATTCCAATTCGACAATTCAAATTCACGTCATGCGTACTCCCGGAGGGTTTGACTTAAGGTAGCATTCAAGTCCATAATACTAAAATATTGTCATTCCAACACAACATGAAACACTGCATTGTTAGCATCGTACCACGCCAGGAATATGGCAGTTTATTTCCATTCGTTTGATGTGCGAGCTTATGATTTTGCCATTTTATAAGGGACTTTCCGTTTTGTATTTTCCTTGTAAAAAAAAACGAGAATCGAGAAACACTTATTAACCAGTTCAACATAGTTTAATCACGTATTCAATGTAGAAAAATGTTCTACATCTAACCTTAACGATCTCGTAAATAACGCAATTTGAGCAAGATTTTATTTACATTCTTCAATTCCAAAACATAAAAGCAAACTTTTTTCTTGTCGACAGCTGACTAAAACTTTTATTTGTTGTAAAGTCTGGCATATTTTCTTAATTAAAACAAAGTACTTATTATTGTTGTAATTTTCAAAATATTTTCATGATGTATACGAAACTAGTGCTAAAAAATTGTAGACATCTTGTTTGAAAACAATCGATTTTGGATGTTTTAAAACAAATCTCCTTCGAAACGAGAATTAATGATAGGAGGGTTGCATGTCGTTGTGCGCTAATTCATCAATTTCAGATAGTGAGATTTGTTTTGGCAAATGTGTCTAATTGTAAAAGTTTTTCTTTAAACTAAATACATAAAATAAACGATTTAACAGCAGAATATATTTAATTTGTATCTATTAAAAGTAGGAGGCTGTTCTCGAGAGGCTATTATGAAAGTTTTTATGTTATCAGTTTTTGATGAGGGTCTGGATGGGGTCCATAAAATATAGAATATGGCCAAATACTACAGAAAAATGGACCAGTACTACAGCAAAATGGACCAATACTACAGAGTAATGACCAATACTACAGAGTAATGACCAATACTACAGAAAAATGGACCAGCACTACAGAAAAATGGCCCAATACTACAGAAAAATGGCCCAATACTACAGAAAAATGCCCCAATACTACAGAAAAATGGACCAATACTACAGAGTAATGACTAATACTACAGAAAAATGGACCAGCACTACAGAAAAATGAACTAATACTACAGAATAATGACCAATACTACAGAAAATGGACCAGTACTACATAAAAATGGACTCATACTACAGAATAATGACCAATACTACAGAAAAATGGACCAGCACTACAGAAAAATGAACCAGTACTATAGATGAATGGACCAATACGACAGAAAAAAATGGACCAAAACGTAATGATTGGAGAAAAAGTTTTAAAAAAAATAGAGAAGAGAGAATAATGCTTTGATACCAAGAATATGGAATATTGTGTAAACACAAAATGAACTTTTTTCATCCAGACCCTCTGGATAAGTGATTATAACACTACAACATCTACTTGTGAAGTTGAAGTAATAAAATTCTTCAAATAATCATTATACATGTACATGTACTTTTGCATGGTATCTAGAGATATGTAATCGCCAGAACAAAAGCACCAACCATATTTAACATTTAATCAATCTGACGTAGGAACAGTCAAATAACGAATGGAAATGGAGAATGATATAGGTGAAAGAGGCAACAACCCGACCAAAGAGCGGACAACAGATGAAGGCCACCAATGGGTCTTCAACGCAGCGAGAAAATCCCGTACCATGAGGTATTGCTCTGCTGGCCCCTAAATAAAATTGTGTACAAGTTCAGTGAAAATGGACGTGACACTAAACTCCAAAACATAAATGAACAAACATTCAAAATAATATGTGTTATCGCCAGAGCAAAAGCGCATACCATATTCAACATTCAATCAGTCCTACGTGGAAACAGATATATTTGAGGCTTTATTCAATTAACTTTTGGCACTTTTGGTCGATGCCGCTGCTGGTGATTGTTACATACCTGAACGGTCGGCTAGTCCAATAGCCATTGTGGTTTTCAAATCGACACTGTTCTTTGTCCCCGATCACCTATTGTTGTTGGTGTTTTGTGGTGTTTTTAACGCCATTTTTAAGCGCCTCTTTTGGGCAATTTCGTGACAGTCATTTTTTACGGGTGGAGGAAGACGAATATCTCGGAGAAAACCACCGACCTTAGATAAGAATACTGACAATGCTAGACAATTAAGATTTGAGTCGAGTGCGCCAGCAAGAGCGGGGCTCGAACTCACAATCTCAGTGTTGACTGGCTCGTGATTAAAGTAGTAAAACTACTTAGACCACTTGGCCACGGAGGCCCCAAAACACTTACTTATTAATACTATTATAATAATTTTATGTAAGACTAATTGCATCGTGGAGTTTTATTATATTGCATTATATTGCATTGTTTTGCAATGTGTTTATTAATTTCATTTTCATTGCAATTATTTTTTTGCTTTGTTTTTGTTTTGCTGTTTTATTTACTGTAATATTCTTGTCTATAACAATGTTTAAAAGCTGTAAGATAATTGCGTTGATTTTCATAGTATCATCACGCGCGACTTATAGAGGACGACGTAGGTCATATTTTGAATTTTACAGAAGCCAAAATTCCAAGCCATACGCCTAAAAGTCGAAACAGTTTTTGCAATCTTTTGTTGAATACCATATTTTACAAGGTACATGTAGCCATGCAAAATTGCATGTTTGAGTTCTTTTGTTTGTCATTTGTCGGCAAAGTTTCTTATGAATTATTACATTATATTTCGAATTTGAAGAAAAAAAAACACTTTAGTTAATATTTCAAATAACCTTTATCTATGAAAAATACATTTGTAAAAAATATCTCAAGTGGTGAAATCAGGTTTCTATAAATATAAAAAAACCATTAAAGTGCGAATTTAATTCAGTATAAATAAATAAATGAAAAAGAAAAAGATAAGTTCCACTTTCAAAACAAACGTCGATATTACGTATATTAATTTAATCAAAATCTGTAATATCAGACAGCACATTTCTGAAACATCTGTTAAAAGTTCCTGGCTTTGACCCAAAGAAACAGATCATTACGTATACATGCGGGGGTGTTTCATAAAGTCAAGATAGTCTGATAGCATGATGGTGTTTATAAGAGATTCACAACAATCACTGAAATTGTTTCAATATTTATGTATAGAATTCCAAAGGGATTACATAAAATCTCGTTTGTGACGTTATTCCCGAATTGGTCGAGATTAGATTCGAAGTTGAATGCATCTACCAGTTTATTGCACTTGACACTGCTGTGAATATGTATTTTTTTTTATTAAGGTAAAGAACGAAAAATTAATTACCGTAGTATGAACAAGTCGGTCAAAACGACGACAGCCAAAATCATTCTCCGATGAAACAAATGACGATCATAAGTGAAAGAGCAGCCACAGCAATCCACAAACGAAAGACGAACAAATATGAGATTGAAAAATACACCGTAAAACTATAAAGAAAATAAATTCCTCAGTATTTGAGTATTAAAAAATTCTAGATTGTAAGACTGAATTTTCAAGCTCCAAATGTGCTTACGATCGTCCAACGTTCAGCTCTTAGTTACCTGCTGAAATTTCACGGCTTGTCCATGATTAATTGTACGAAAAAAGCGCGAATGTAATATTATGAAATAAACGTTTTTTGATAGTTATATGATTTTTGTACTGTTCTTTTAACACATTCTTTTTGTGAATAGCTTTTGATTCGAAGACTCGTCCGTAAATGCTTTTTTAAAAAGATATATAGATAATATGTAAAAGGTTCAATATTATAAACTCAGAAATCCTTGAAACAAAGGTCAAGGAAAGTAAAAGTTCAATAGAGTTTTTTCACCCTTTTCCCGATTTGGTATAAGCGACTAAAGAGTGTTCAAGATTTTTCTTTATAAGCTATCTGAAAGAAGATCTACGTTAAATTATTTCTCCCCAAGGTATAGTCTCGCATAATCTCGCATAACCTGATTACATAATTGCACTTTTCATCAAAACTCAAGCAACCTTGAAATGTAATGCAATTTATTAGCACTTTAACATTTTCTCTTTCTGTTTTATGATAATATCATAATTTATTCGGTAATTAGCGAAACCGTCTTGTACTCTCTAACCCCATGTCGGAGGCTTCCCTTTGGTGTAGGAATAAATAGCGATTGAAATGTATTCGATTTTTAATTTGTATATTTTATTTGTTTGCTGTCGAAATGAATTACGACACAATGTCAAATCTCAATGGAAAATTTAATGCGCGTAATATTATATCATCTGCTAATTGGTTATTTAAAAACGATATTGAACTTCTTTTAAACGGAGAAATATATTATCAAACATTTTGTTAACATAAAAAAACACCCAACAGTTAATTATCCATTACACAGATCTTAGCTTAAGTGTTATGCGTTTTCGAATCTTCCGCCTTATCAATATTGCAACTGTGTAGTCAGAAGGAAAACATATCACACATCATGTTGCCCTTTCTATAACTTTCTTTAGTCTACTAACCGATACTCAATCTAAGGATAACTAACTTAAGGTATCCATGTGAATTCCTAAGTAAGTGGTTATTTTTTATCCAAATCTAAGGGTTGGTGGAACATCTTTTTCTAACAGTCAATACTAATAGGTTTATTGCACAAAAGAACATCTCAGTACTTGACATAGTGTATGTTGTAATCAGTAGTTAACATTGTGTATGTTGTACTCAGTACTTAACAAAGTGAATGTTGCCCTCAGTACTTGACATCGTGTATGGTGTACTCAGTACTTGCCATAGTGTATGGTGTACTCAGTACTTGACAAAGTGTATGTTGTTCTCAGTATTTGACATAGTGTATGTTGTACTCAGTACTTGACATGAATGTTGTCCTCAGTACTTGACATAGTGTATGTTGTACTCAGTACTTGACATGAATGTTGCCCTCAGTACTTGACATAGTGTAATGCTGTTCTCAGTACTTGACATAATGTATGTTGTTTTAAGTACTTGACACAGTGTATGTTGTTCTCAGTACTTGACATGAATGTTGCCCTCAGTACTTGACATAGTGTAATGCTGTTCTCAGTACTTGACATAATGTATGTTGTTCTAAGTACTTGACACAGTGTATGTTGTTCTCAGTACTTGACATGTTGTAGGTTGTTCTAAGTACTTGACACAGTGTAATTACTATGTTGTTATCAGTACTTGACATAGGGTATGTTGTACTCAGTACTTGACATGAATTTTGCCCTCAGTACTTGACATTGTGTATGTTGTACTCGTTACTTGACATAGTGTATGTTGTACTCGTTACTTGACATAGTGTATGTTGTACTCAGTACTTGACATAGTGTATGTTGTACTCAGTACTTGACATAGTGTATGTTGTACTCATTACTTGACATAGTGTATGTTGTTCTCAGTACTTGAAATAGTGTATGTTGCCCTCAGTACTTAACATAGTGTATGTTGTTCTCAGTACTTGAAATGAATGTGGCCATCAGAACTTGACATAGTGTATTGCTGTTCTTAGTACTTGACATAGTGTATGTTGTTCTCAGTACTTGACACAGTGTATGTTGTACTCAGTACTTGAAATAGTGTATGTTGCCCTCAGTACTTGACATGAATGTTGCCCTCAGTACTTGGCACAGTGTATGTTACCCTCAGTACATGACATAGGGTATGTTGTACTCAGTACTTGACATGAATTTTGCCCTCAGTACTTGACATTGTGTATGGTGTACTCATTACTTGACATAGTGTATGTTGTACTCAGTACTTGACATAGTGTATGTTGTACTCATTACTTGACATTGTGTATGTTGCCCTCAGTACTTGACATGAATGTTGCCCTCAGTACTTGACATTGTGTATGTTGTACTCATTACTTGAAATAGTGTATGTTGCCCTAAGTTCTTGAGCTAGTGTATGCTGTACTCAGTACTTGACAAAGAGTATGCCCTCAGTACTTGAAATGAAGTATGCTGCCTTTAGTCCTGTATTTAGCATAATTTTCAACTGAATGATATCTTTATGATATGTCTCAGCAACAAAATTAAATGAAGTTTACTCTCCGATCCATTGCAACGAGTCGTGAATAATACTGTGCATAAGTGCTCGCAATTACTCTACGCAAGCTCAAAGTGCGTCTTACCCTGTTTGTATGCAATCAAACTATGCAACATTGTAATACTAAGGACTGTTAGCGGGAGTAGATTTCAGATAAGTCAAAAACAGTGTAGAAAAGACTCGATCACGTGGCATGCCTAAATATCTGTACTATTAGTTACATACATGTAGTGTGCTAGTGACCTAATATGATATATACGGGGTCAGTAAATTCCATATGGGGTGAGAGCAAAGCTAGTGACCAAATATGATATATACGGGGTCAGTTAATTCCATATGGGATGAGAGCGAAGCTCGAAGTGTTTGCTAGTGACCTAATAAAGCTCGAACCCCATATGGAATTTACTGACCCCGTATATATCATATTAGGTCACTAGTACACTATGTAACGAATTCATCTTACCAACTTCCTTTATTTGTTGAATTTAGACTAGAGTTGTCTCATTTGCTATCACAACACATCTTCTTATTTTTATGTTAAAGTGTTCAAGTGTTCAATTTTTAGAACCTTCTTTAATTGGTCTGCACTAAAACATAAAAGTGTTTTTGAGTTCTTTGATTATGAAATTGAAAAGCGTTATTTAAAAAGCACTGTATTGATATATTTACAATTCACCATTTTCTAGGAAGACCCTCAGCTATGGGTCTTTAAAATGCCATATCACAGACGCGTATTTACTTAGAGGAAGCATTCAAATCTAACGTCTTTTAGAATCTATAATTATTTGACCCAAAGGCTATGTTTTGTTTTGCGAATGTGTCAAATTACAGAATTTCTATTTGTTAAACATGATATACCACCTAGAACCCATGGAGCGACCTTGATTATTGTAATATATCGTCTGAAAATACTTGATAAAATTTGCCGTTTTCCTGGTATTCTTAGGTATATGGCATATTCAAATTATACGTATTAATAGTTGTTTCCTTAAAAGTGCATAAATTTTATTATTTTAAACGAAAAAAATATGTAAGTAGGTACAAGGATTTAATATACGTTTATCAGGATATTTGATAAAGTGTTAATTCAAACATATATATGGGTTTTTTTTCAATTCAATTGTCATTAAACTGTGGCATTTTGAAACATTTAAATATACATATATGACATATGACAAATTGAAATTTCAAATGTATATACTACATTAGGCAAGATTCACTTTTTTATAATAGAAAAGACAATTATTATATATGGGTTATCCATCATAGCACATCAGTATATGAATAAAAAAAGGCAAAGGAACAGCGCTTTTACTGCTGTGCTTTGTCTCAAGTATAACTGTCTTCAGTTTCAATGTCTCTTAAAAAAAGAACTTATAATTTATAAGATTGGTTAATTATTGATGCACAAACTGGTGTTACGATAGCATCCAGTAGCAAATATATCATGCATATCCAGGACAATTATAAATTGATAAGTATTCAAATATGTATTTCTCTCCAAGACAGTGGTCGATAAATCTAAAGTCTACAACTATAATTGTAGAAATTCTCCAGTGCAACAAGCCCCCCAATGTATCCCTTGAAACTCTTCTGTAATGTTTTTTTTTAAAGTACAGTGATAATGTTAACTTCCCTATACAACGGATCTAATCCAAAGTCCCCATTTTTCATCGGATATAGCTGCGTCTTTATATATCTTGCAAAGCAAAAAGGACACCCTTTTTAACGCTGGTATTGTTGTCGTTTTAGGAGTTGTCCAGAAATATGCATATTCATGTACCTATACCCACGTTAACTCTTTAGGAATCTAGATTTATTTACGGAATTTATTAGTTGTAATTGGATTTGAAATGGCTTTGAGTTACTGTGAATGTGTAACAGCCACTATGTTCCGTCAGTTACTTTGTTTCGGCGGAACTTTTCAACTAGTTATTTCGTTCCGATGGAACTTTCCAACTAGTTGTTTTATTCCGAGTGCAGTCGAAAAGTTCCGGAAAAAAGTAGCTAGTTGAAAAGTCCCGGAACTATGTAGCTAGTTGAATAGTTCTGGCGGAAAAGAACAACTAGTTACATCGTTCCGAATATACCATATTTCGTCTTTTTGTAGAAAGAGGGGGAAGAATGAGTATCAGTATATATAAGAGCAAATCACTAATTTACAAGAATACCCAACGCACTGAAAGGGGTTTCTTTGGGGACAAATATGAAAAAAGGGGCATGGAACTTTATTTTTGGGGAAATAATGAAAATGTATTTAAATTTTGAGTACTGAGGGGGAAGAACAAACTCCACCAGCAAAATTTAAGTTGTATATCATAGCTCACATAAAACGGAATAATATACAATTACTGTCTTTTGATGAGGTAAATGTGTAGTTTTTCAAACAAAAAATTCTCTGAAACTGATATTATCAAGATGCTTGATTTCTTGATTGACAACATATTTGTTACGTTCGGAGGACGTGTTTTTCAACAGACTGTCGGCATTCCAATGGGAACAAACTGTGCCCCTCTACTCGCCGACTTGTTTCTTTATTATTATGAGGCTGACTTCATGCAGGAACTTCTTAGGAAGAAAGACAAGAAGTTAGCAATATCCTTTAACTCTACTTTCCGCTATATAGATGATGTTCTTTCACTAAACAATTCAAAATTTGGTGACTATGTGGAACGCATCTATCCAATCGAACTAGCGATAAAGGATACTACAGATACAATTAAGTCGGCTTCATATCTTGACTTACATCTAGAAATTGACAATGAGGGTCGGTTGAAAACAAAACTTTACGACAAAAGAGATGATTTCAGCTTTCCAATTGTGAACTTTCCATTTCTAAGTAGCAACATTCCAGCAGCACCTGCATACGGGGTATATATCTCCCAATTGATACGATATTCCCGTGCTTGCATTTCCTATCATGATTTTCTTGATAGAGGTTTGCTGCTCACAAGGAAGCTATTAAACCAAGAGTTCCAAATAGTGAAGTTGAAATCATCCCTTCGTAAATTTTACGGACGCCATCACGAGTTGGTTGACCGTTATGGAATAACCGTTTCACAAATGATATCGGATATGTTCCTTACGTCGTAACTACAATCCCCTTCCCTTTCATGAATATGACCTACCGAATTAGACTATTTACCGGATTTGTAATCACATAAGCAACACGACGGGTGCCACATGTGGAGCAGGATCTGCTTACCCTTCCGGAGCACCTGAGATCACCCCTAGTTTTTGGTGGGGTTCGTGTTGTTTATTCTTTAGTTTTCTATGTTGTGTCGTGTGTACTATTGTTTTTCTGTTTGTCTTTTTCATTTTTAGCCATGGAGTTGTCAGTTTGTTTTAGATTTATGAGTTTGACTGTCCCTTTGGTATCTTTCGTCCCTCTTTTATTGACTTTTGAAAAACTGATATTCACTGAGGCCAACGGCCGAAGTGAATATCAGTTTTTCAAAAGTCAATTAAACCACATATTTACCGAAACAAAAGACAGTAATTGTTTTATTCCATATTCCGAGAGAAATGTATGTAATGGCAATTATTAACCAAAACCAATTGTACATCAATCGTTTTTTTATCAAAATAGTGCAGGTAAAAGCACGCGACGTTATGCGCGGTGAATATCCTTTTTCCGCAGGTGAATATGCTTATTTATTCAAAATCCCATTCATATAGAAAAACCTACTAAAGTTGTATCAATATGGAATAAGTTGCATTATCATGCAAATTTGGTATTCATAGTACCCTCAAGAGAAGGAAAAATAACCCCTCCTCATTTGGGTCTTTGCATTAATTCTCCAAATGTATTTTTGCGACTAGTTGATAAGTTCCGTTGGAACTTTTGGCCTAGTTTGTTAGTTCCGGTTTTGACTTATTTGCCAAAGAGGAACTGTGTGGCTAGTTGATCAGTTCCTTTTGACTTTTGTAATCAGTATCTTGGTTTCCCTTTGAAAGGTTCAAATATAATATGTTGCGTTTTGACTTTGCATCGATTCTCCAAATGGAACTTTCTGCCTGGTTGATAAGTTCCGTTATAACTTTTGGGCTAGTTTGTTAGTTCCGGTTTGACTAATTTGGCAAAAAGGAACTTTCTAACTAGTTGATATGTTCCGTTGGAACTTTTCAACTAGTCACTTTGTTCCGGTGGAACATTTAAACCAGAGGAAGAAAAAAGTAACTAGTTAATAAGTTCCGCCGGAACTTTTCGGCTAGTTTGTTCTTTCCGCCCGGAACTTTCCAACGTCGGAACAAAAGAGGATTTACAAATGTTCGTAGATTAGTACTTTGTGGCTATTGTATTTATGTTAGTTTCTATTTGAGTTTTGTGTCGATCTATATAATGAGTCAAACCATTTTACAGTTTGTTCTACTAGTGTGCTATTACAATACTGTCCATATTAGGTACTGCATTTGCATTGTTTTTTGTGCTATGTTTCGATCTAATGAGAAGCATTTTTCAACAATGTGTACTAGTATGTCAAAGCAATTATCTATTCATCAATTGTGTATGTCAAAGCAATTATCTATTCATCAATTGTGAATGTCAAAGCAATTATCTATTCATCAATTTTGTATGTCAAAGCAAATATCTATTCATCAATTGTGTATGTCAAAGCAATTATCTATTCATCAATTGTGTATGTCAAAGCAATTATCTATTCATCAATTTGTATGTCAAAGCAATTATCTATTCATCAATTTATGAATGAAGTAAATACCTGAACCTTCAATAGCACAATAGCATTCATCATATTGTACTGATTTCACAGACGGACGGACAACGGTGGACTAAAGCAGCTTATTTTTGTCTATAAAAGTCCAGTAAGATTAAAAACAAGTTAATGTTTCAGACGGAGCTATACATGATTCTTTATAAGTTAACTTACCCGTACTTAATAGGTATCTATATCAGGGGCGGATCCAGCCATTTTAAAAAGTGGGTTCCCAACCCAGGACAAAAAGGGGGGGGTGTCCAACTATATGTCCCCATTCGAATGCATTGATCCGCCAAAAAAAGGGGGGTTCCAACCCCCAGACCCCCCCCCCCCCTGGATACGCCAATGTATATGCCTATCCTAACAAATGGAATGTTTCACCGTTATAAAAATATATAAAGTGATATCGTTGTGATTGACTCAGTCTCTGGAATCTTACTAACAGGAATATTGACACACTTGTCTGTAAAAATTACCAGTGGATGTTAAGTGACTGACGTTTATATTTTAATTAGTATCTCTTTCGTTACTGTCCCTTTTCTTCTTACCTCCAGATCCCTCTGTTATTCATTTTTATATTGTAGCCTAAGCGTTATTCAATTTTTAGTTTACTTAAGAATTGAATGCTCTTTTTTGTAAATTTATTGGGGTGTAAAAGCGTTGACCGAAGTACATACTTAAAATGTGCGCACGGTCAACGCTTTTACAACCCTATAAAGTTACAAAAAAAAGCATTCAATACTTATAATTACATTTTTACCTATAGGATCATGAAAACACGCCTTTTATCAAGTTTTTATTTCATTTACCTGTGCACTTTATTTTGGGACCTCGTGTCATTATGAATGAGAAGTTTTATTGAGTGACACAACTGCTTAAGGAATAACACATGATGTGCAGTTAGCCAATCAGAATAACGTATTGTAATGAAACATACATCTAATGTAATTATTGTGAAATGAAATGTTTTGCGGGGTCGTTTTGTTACATACATAAATGTTAGGTTGACTATGACATATGCATAGTTTTGTTTGCTCTCATTGTCAAGTTGTTAGGCTGATTCCCTGTCCTTTATTTGTCTGGGTCTGACTGATACAACAAGGAAAAAGTAAAATTACAAAAATACTGAACTCCGAGGAAAATTCAAAACGGAAAGTCCCTAATCAAATGGCAAAATCAAAGGATAAAACGAATTGACAACAACTGTCATATTCTTGACTTGGTACAGACATTTTCAACTGTAGAAAATGGTGGATTGAAACTGGTTTTATAGCGCCAAACCTCTCACTTGTACGACAGGAAGACTCAGATATCTGTATGTTGAAAGGAAAAAAACAGCTTAGCTCTTTGATAGTTTGAATCCCCGTCTTTTATTTGTTTTGTCTGGGTGACTCAGTTACCAGTATGTTGCAAAGGGGGAAACATGCAGCCTTGTTCTTTGATAGACTGATTCCCTGTCTTCTGTTTGTTTTGTCTGGATGACTCATCAATTACCCGTATGTTGGAAAGTAGAGAACCAACCTAGCTCTTTGGTAGACTGATTCCCTGTCTTTTTTTTTGTTTGGTCTAGCTGACGCATATACTCCCATGTTGCAAAGGAGAGAACTATTCATATTTTGTAAAAGAGAGATCCAGTCTAGTTTTTTAATATATATTTCCTCTTTTGTCTATATATTGTTATCAAATTGTCAAACCATGCCACAAATCTTTACTTATGTGTGTATAAATCTGTACTCATATCATGTCATTTATATTAATTTTGCATGTAAGTTTCACTAGCGAAGGTCGTATTACTAAATTAAAATCAATTAAATTCAGTATGAGAACAATTTTACAGGTTTTTTTAATCTCAATTATACAAAATATTTTTCATTTAATTGTTACTTTTTTTTTCAGTAGAATTCTGTTACTTATTGTTACATCTGACACGTGTTCAAATAATGCCTGTATAGAAATTCTTACACAGACGCCACAATTATTGATAATGCTCAAGATATTAGAACGAATGATATATAATAATATTTTAAATTACAAAGAAAAATTATAACATACTTTTGAAATTGATTCAATTCTCATTTAAACTTGCGATATGAACCTACGTAAATTGTTACATTCTGACAGTTTTGAGTATTTCAGATCTTTTCATTTAATTTTTAGTAAAAGTGCAATATTTTGAACTTTGTACGATCTTTATACAAAATACTTGGGTATCAATTAGCATATGACGGTTATAGACTAATTGAATGCATGTTATTAAAATATCTCTCATAAATAAAATCATTCAACAATCCTCGAGCGAATCCGTTAATCTCCGTCTATTTAGAGAGAGAGAGGAACGGAATCGGTCGATTTTAGACGAGTAGAATATACCTGACAGAACCATACTATAAAGAGCTTATAACAACTTAAAAACCAATGAACCTACAACTTTGGTCAACAATCTTCTCACGCCCTTTCAAAATTAACGTATTTCAAAAAGAATAAAAATAATAAAATCGGAATTCTCTGGTATACGTTCAGGTGTAAGACGGTCTTTTTTATTTTATATGTTGCTGAAATAGGCTACAGAAGTGTATTTTTTTTATTCCAAAATCTGATCTAATATATCGTTTAAAGTTTTATATGAGGTCTGGGTGAGCAGGACTTGATATAGTTTATGGACAAAACGTGCAGAGTAAAGGGGGAGGGATAAGAATAGATAATTTTGAGGTGCTGAAAAAAAAGAGAACAAATGACAAAGTAGATATAGAAGGGAGAAAAGTTGTCGAAAGAAACGAATGCCTCCCACCTAGTCCTATAACACATGACTTCGCATTCTTATTCAAATTTTAACGTTTTTATACTGATATTTTGCATTATTATTTTTTTAATGCACATTGATAGTAAAAAAAAATTAGAAATACTAAATATAATTAGTTAATAATGCCCCTTAGGTCATATATTACTCGACTCCTATATGCCCTCTTATATTTTGGTTATCGAACGGGTTCAGATTCTGGTGACAGAATACTGGACTAGAGTAAGCTCCCTTTTGTCGCTAAAAAATCAACGTCTATTTCAAGCGTACTTTTTTGACCCTGGTGGTTTGTCTGACATTATAATAAATTTGTGAGAATTGTTAGACACAACAATTACTTCTTTAATTATGAATTCTAACCTTGAAACTAAAAATCACAAATCAGCATTTTGATGAGGTTAAAGTGTTGTTTTACGATTCAAACAGCAACAATGAATGGCAACAAAATTAGTTTCAGGAAAATTAAAGAATTCCCAAACAGACATTTTTCTGTTGTTGAACTAATTGATATATTGTTATTTTTCATTTTTTCTATCATTTAGATTTCATCAGTAATTATATTTATTGGGAAAATGACAAACAGCTGACTGGGGTATTGACTTTATCATAAGAAATCTGGTTCACATTGAGTTTCATTGTATAAATGTGAATTATAAGGTTGCATGGAGGTCTATGAACGCTTTTACTTATCTTAACTTTACTTTTTCATTCAGAGCGTGTTCATTAAGTTAAAGTGTTAATGCTTGTTTAAGTAATGTAATAAAACGAAGAATGGCAAGAATTGAAAACACTTCAATGATTTTGTATTTGAAGCGTTTTATTGGATAATGCAATCATTTTTTTTTTCTTAAACTGCAGACTTGAACCCTTTTCCAAGATGTGAATAAAGTCCATAGAAAGTGATCCTTGGTAACATGCCTCCTTTGTCCATAAATCAAAGAGGCACTAGTAAGAAGTTGAACCGCTTTCATCTCTTTTCCTGTTATATATAAATAAGTAGATGTGATATAATTTATGATTGATTGATTATATTTCGTTTAAAGCCAGTTTCAGCACTCATTGAAGAAGCTTGGAGTACCTGGAGAGAATAACCGACCTTAATCGACATGAAAACTCAGAATCAAAATGAATTCAAATTGGATTCGAACGCACCTGTCACGTGCGTGAACTATTTGGGGACCCCTAGTATTATTGAAAACTAGACATTTCTTCATGTTTTGTTAAGCGATGTATCTACCATCTGCATATTTAATAATTAACGGTATATGCTAATACACGTCGACGATAGAAAGCTAAGTATTTATTTTTTTTAGCTGATATATATACAGTTATTATTATACCTTATTTTTACAGAGGATGACCTTGAGGTCACTCCGATGTATTGTTATCGCATAAATTAGTCAAATTAGTTTTGGGTTTTCATTTACTTTGACATCTGTATGATTGTATGATGTATATATGTGCACAATGTACTATATTTTCTCAGCTGACATAATCAGCCCAGTAGCATATAATACATGAAAGGACAAAGATCTATGAGTTTGGGTATCCCTTTTGTATCTTTCGACGCTCATTTTTAAGGAATATGAATGGCACTGCATATGCTTGAGCCTTTTCCGGAAACTTTTGTCCTGGATCATACTTTTTTTATACTATAAAATATAATTTGAAGCTGAAATTTCCCTTCTCGGTCAGAGAGTTGTCTTATTGGCAAACTTATCACATATTCTTTTTTATTTAAATTTCGCTTTAAAAGAGGGACGAAAGAGACCAAAGGGACAGTCAAACTCATAAATCGAAAATAAATTGACAAAGCCATGGCTAAAAATGAAAAAGACAAACAGACAAACAATAGTACACATGACACAACATAGAAAACTAAAGAATAAACAACACGAACCCCACCAAAAACTAGGGATGATCTCAGGTGCTCCGGAAGGGTAAGCAGATTCTGCTCCACATGTGGCACCCGTCGTGTTGCTTATGTGATAACAAATCCGGTAAATAGTCTAATTCGGTAGGTCACATTCATGAAAGGGAAGGGGATTGTAGTTACGACGTAAGGAACATATCCGATATCATTTGTGAAACGGTTATTCCATAACGGTCAACCAACTCGTGATGGCGTCCGTAAAATTTACGAAGGGATGATTTCAACTTCTTGGTTAAAAAGCTTCCTTGTGAGCAGCAACTTTTTAAATTGATTTCTATATATAATAATTCTTTTTTATTTCGTTTTTCTTTTGTACATTGGGAGATATTATAAGACAAGTGCTTAATTAAAAAAAAAGAGTGTTTTTACTATGCGTCATTCGATGTATTTGTATCTCATGTCTTTACTTTTTACAACTTTGGTAAATGGGTCATGAAAAATCAGAAAGCTTGAAGAAAATCAAAAATTTGTCAAAAACAAAAGATAGTTAAAATTGAGAATGGAAATGGGGAATGTGCCAAAGAGACAACAACCCGACCATAGAAAAAAAAACCAAACAACAGCAGAAGGTCATCAACAGGTCTTCAATGTAGCGAAAAATTCCCGCACCCGTAGGCGTCCTTCAGCTGGCCCCTAAACAAATATATACTAGTACAGTAATAATGAACGCCATACTAAACTCCAAATTGTACACAAGAAACTAAAATTAAAATAATACAAGACTAACAAAGGCCAGAGGCTCCTGACTTGGGACAGGCGCAAAAATGCGGCGGGGTTAAACATGTTTGTGAGATCTCAACCCTCTCCCTATACCTCTAGCCAATGTAGAAAAGTAAACGCATAACAATACGCACATTAAAATTCAGTTCAAGAGAAGTCCGAGTCTGATGTCAGAAGATGTAACCAAAGAAAATAAACAAAATGACAATAATACATAAACAACAACAGACTACTAGCAGTTAACTGACATGCCAGCTCCAGACTTCAATTAAACTGACTGAAAGATTATGATTTCATCATATGAACATCAGGCACAATCCTTCCCGTTAGGGGTTTAGTATCATACCATCATAACATATATGAGAAGAACATAACCCGTGTCATGCCAACAACTTGTTTTTGAATAAATGTGTTTAGTTCCGATGCAAAGACCCTATAAAAAATATGCAATCTTTAATGACCTGACAACAGTATCGTAACTATATCCCTTCTTAATAAGTCTATTCAAAGGTTTTGTTAGTTTTTGAGGTGAATACTGACACCTTTGTGCTTATACAAAATATTTCCATTAAAAAATTGGATGTGAAATACCTGAACATATAAGAAGTTTGCATGTTGAGCTATATTTACGAATGATGTCCTTATACCGATGATAAAATTTAGTAAATGTTTTGACTAGTTTGTGATATCGAAAACCCTAGTGTAATAATTTTTCAGTAATTCATAAATTTCTCTCGTTAAAATCTAAAACATTGTTACATACACGAGCGAATCGTACAAGTTGAGTTGCTTATATTATACATTATCGTCCTAATGTTCTCTGGTTATTTCCTGATCTTTATAGGGAGCTATGCGTACCATCGGTTCACCAGTGTTGGTGATACAAGGCTGAAAGGAGAAGGTCCGGTAAGGGCCGATTTTGGCCTCAAATTTCAAGTTCATCTGACGAAAGATTTTAGACACTTTTTAAACACTTAAGTGTCTATTTCAGTTGATTCAATAAGTTTATGTGAAAGATTTTAACTGATTTACTCATTAAAAACGCTCCGATTCTAGCTTAAATATGAAAAATCTATCAAATATGCCCAAAAATGTCGAACTCATGCTATTGGGATATCGAGACAACACCGACTGCACTGTGTCCATCGCCCTACACCACTCGGCCACATAGACTGAACATTACATATATGCTCAGTCTCGTAAACGATGCATTTGATTGGATTTGACGAAGTACTCGTTATTCCTTTTCAGATAAACGAAGTATTCTAAAACACACACAAAAAATACGCCAACAACTTGACATATCTATTAAAAGTAAAGTACATTGCGAAGGAGTAAAATATATTAACTGCTGGTGTTAAATTCCATGGCATCTTCTCTGTACCTTTATGGAAGAGTGATTGACAGATTATCTTGTCTACATTTACGCATGGAGAAGAATATCGAAGCTATCCGCCAAATTAGTACGCCAAATTAATACGCCAACACTTAGATAAAGTACTAGGTTTTCTAATACAACATCGAGCCTTACGAAACGAACCTTTAAACGATTTATATTTGTAAATATAATTATTTTATTAATTGAAAGTCACTAAGCATTTAAAATTTGATGATAACAAAACTTACTAAATAGATGAGAAAATTCAGAAAAAAGGTTTGAAAATCTCGTTCTTGACGTGATGTGATTGCACCGTAAACTATTTGTTTTATTTTGTGCGCATGATATAATTAGTAATAAGTTTATATATAAACACGAACTCTGAAGTAGCAGATTGGAAAAGTGTTTCAATTAAAGCAGTCATATACAAAATAAACAACCGAGCATCGTAAGCCCAATTATAACCGAAAATTCAATTAAAAACGGCAAAGATTCACAGTAAACAATGTAACTAGACTAAAATCCACTAGCAGTCAAAATATTATTTTTCATAATCTACAACAAAGTTGGAATTCTGTGTATTCCTCAAAGAAAATAAATTTTCTAAAGAAGAAATGAACTTTACTTCCCACAAGAGCGTTAAATATTATAGGTATTTAAACTAACAGAAGTCTTTAATTAAAGAAGATAATTATTATTTTTTTACATTTTACTGATGAAAGAAAATTTTTGACGAGTTTAGCTGTGGAATAATTATTTAAAATACAATAACATTAAGGTAATGCGGAACTTGAGAAGAAATATAAATTTTTGGATTTACAAATGGCGTGAAAAATTAATCAACAAAGACCCAAAAAACAGCAAATTGTATTTATTATACAAAACATTCTGAAATATCTCTACAGTTGGCCAAAATTCTTTCGTTTAAGATTTACTTAATCAAATAAATTAATAAACATAAAATAGATTGTAGATAAATTAAACATTCAAAGTGTTTTCTTTTTGCCGTAGTTTGCACATTAGATCCATACTTTTATAAAAAGGTGTAATGAAATTAATGAAAAGGTATCTTTGAATTAAGCTACTGTTATTTGAGTACAATTAATCTCACTCCCAGTGTTTGAGGTGGTTTGTATTGCTCTGTGCAGCGTTGATTTCAGCTACTGTTATTTGAGTACAATTAATCTCACTCCTAGTGTTCGAGGTGGTTTGTATTGCTCTGTGCAGGTTGATTTCAGCTACTGTTATTTGAGTACAATTAATCTCACTCCTAGTGTTCGAGGTGGTTTGTATTGCTCTGTGCAGCGTTGATTTCAGCTACTGTTATTTGAGTACAATTAACATCACTCCTAGTGTTTTAGGTGGTTTGTGTTGCTCTGTGCAGCGTTGATTTCAGCTACTGTTATTTGAGTACAATTAACATCACTCCTAGTGTTTGAGGTGGTTTGTATTGCTCTGTGCAGCGTTGATTTCAGCTACTGTTATTTGAGTACAATTAATCTCACCCCTAGTGTTTGAGGGGGTTTGTATTGCTCTGTGCAGCGTTGATTTCAGCTACTGTTATTTGAGTACAATTAATCTCACCCCTAGTGTTTGAGGTGGTTTGTATTGCTCTGTGCAGCATTGATTTCAGCTACTGTTATTTGAGTACAATTAATCTCACTCCTAGTGTTTGAGGTGGTTTGTATTGCTCTGTGCAGCGTTGATTTCAGCTACTGTTATTTGAGAACAATTAATCTCACTCCCAGTGTTTGAGGTGGTTTGTATTGCTCTGTGCAGCGTTGATTTCAGCTACTGTTATTTGAGTACAATTAATCTCACTCCTAGTGTTTGAGGTGGTTTGTATTGCTCTGTACAGCGTTGATTTCAGCTACTGTTATTTGAGTACAATTAACCTCACTCCCAGTGTTTGAGGTGGTTTGTATTGCTCTGTGCAGCGTTTTATGGCAAGGTGCTGATTTGTAAATCATTTTTCATTCCAGCCAAGATGCTGTTTATATATGGTTTTTGATTGTTACCGAATCTTCAGGCTCCTTTAGTAGTAAGAATTAAACCAATTGAAACCTACAATTATTGTACTATGCAGAATCAGTTTTGCCCATTGTTGAAGGTCTTATGGTGATCTATGGTCGTTAACTGCTATGTCAGTTGATCCCAAGTAGAGAATTGTTTTAATTTAGACATATTTATTTAAAGTGGATTGGGAAAAAAGTTTTGCAACTAATACTAATCCCTTTCCACTTTGCGGGTGCGAGTGGTGCCTTGTAGCGGCATTAACCTGCTCTCTTTTGAAATTTACAAAGGTGTCTTTTACGTGCAAGAGATATTGCTCTCTCTTAACACAGGTCAGCCATTTATCGTCCCATTCCAACGGACTATCATCGTTTCATCAAGACCATACTCGCAAATGATGTCAAGGGAGAACCGAAAATTCAGTCCCTGAAAGGAGTAGGTCCGGTAAGGACCGATTTTGGCCTCAAATTTCAGGTTCATCTGACGAAAGATTTTGACCACTTTTTAAACACTTACGTGTCTATTTCATTTGAATCAATTAGTTTATGTGAAAGATTTTAACTGATCAAGTCATTAAAAACTATCCGATTCAAGCTCAAATATGAAAAATCTACCAAATATGCCAGAAAATGTCACTTTTCAGATGGTTTTTGTCAAAAATGAAAGTGGCCGCATCCGTGTTCATCCTCAACCTTTATATATGTTATGTATTGTCATAAAATACTATTTACATTTCAATATGAAGGATGAACACGAATGCGGCCACTTTCGTTTACACGAAAACCGTGTAAAATTTACCTTAAATGCTAGAATTGTGAAGATTTCAGTAATTTAGCATGACTTAATGGTGCCAGTACTTGACATATGTGCATTGTATTGTCAAAAAGTGCCCATATTAATGTAGCAGAAGCATTCTACTGTCAAATAAATAACTAAAAGTTTACATTTTAACAATTTTGTAAAACTGCTATATTTTGGGGCCAAAAAGGGGTCTTAGTGGACCTACTCCTTTTCATCCCGAAACGGTAATCTAACCAGGAACCTTTGTGTTAGTAGTCCGATGCACTAACCACTACACCACGGCTCTCGTTTGTCTTGTTGGCAATCATACCACATATTCTTATTGTGATATACACAATAAACACAGTCATAGTTTCGAATGTTTTGCGGATAAAATCATTTTACGGATATAGTGTATCTATCCATGACACAAAATCATTTAATGCACATTAAAAAAAAACATATAAAAGCAAAGGAACAGCGCTTTTATTGCTGTTCATCATCTCAAAGTCACAGTGAGACCTCAACATGGAGCAGGAAAAAACTCTCACCTCGCTGAAAGTATAAGCCGATCCCTAGCATCGCTAAGCGGGAAATGTTCTTCTTGATGTAGCCACTGTCTAGTCCTCTATTTCTCATTTATGACATCAATGATTGCGTATTATCATCAATTTTATTCATGACATTAACAAAAAAACTTGGTGCAAACAGAAACTGCATGTGCTCCCCGTTTTGGGTTGTTCGTAGAGCACAACATTTATACCTTTATGAGTTGTGTTTGCATACGTTTTTTTATTTCTTCGTTCTTTGACTTGTTTTTGTGCTCGCCTATCTAAGACTTTATTGTTTCTTTGTGTCTCATTTTCTCCTTGTCATCCATTTGGGTTGTTGTATTTGAGGTTCCTATTGAAGTCTTCTCAAGTTACATATTCCAAAATCCCCAAACCCCAACAAGTCCTCTAAATGACTATAAATAAATTTTGTGTTTTTACTGTCTTCTGATTGGTTAAAATTATTAGTTTTATTTTCAATGTTGTCAATTTTGATGGCGACACGCCCACTTTGACGTTGTGTATTCATACGCCAACATATGTGTACGTTGTTATTGTTAATATTAATAATATAAAAAGTTCTTTGAGCCTTAGTTTTGATAGAAATTTATTTATAATGAATGGCAATAATTTATTTTGATTTTATTGAACCATAAAACTAATTTTTAACTCTTCACATTTTACATATTCCGCTTCACGGATTATTCAATGTGAAGAGTCAAAAATTAGTTTTATGGTTCAATAAATTCAAAATAGATAATAGCCATTCATTAAGTAAGACGTCAGAGTAATCGTGGCGGCAATAGATGCCTATTACCTTTTGTGCGTGTTCCAATCTTAATCGGTCCTTTGTTTCGTTACCATGACGAACAGCTTTCATTTTGTGCTTATTATCGTGTAAAGAAATTCAGATTCTTCAAAAATCTGTTGAAAAACAATTAAAAACTTGAACACTTACATAAAATTTATTTTTGCAATTTTGAAAGCGATATATAATAATTCTATTGCCAATATTATTTACATAGAAACTGTTGTTCGGAAATGGTAATGTATTGTGTTGGTTGTTGGCTGGATCGGCCTGTTGTGTTCCCTTATTGCTACACTAACTGTGCGGAAATTAAAATAGAATGGCGGACCAGTTTACTGTTGTTTGATGGTATGGTCAACTGTTTATAATTCAAGATTATCCAAAATGGTTGTTAAAAAATTTCGATTGAATTTTTTCAGTAATGAAATTGCTGAGTAAACGTTCGTTTGTCTATACAGGATGTACATTTTTGTATAAATACACGGCCACATAGATCTCTTAGGCAGCAACCATTTGATTTTCTGGGGGGGGGGGGGGGCTATGGGTTTTTTTTGGAAAAAAAAGTTTGTTTCCATTTTTTGGAGAAAAAAATAATTTGTTTTTGATTCTGAGAAAAAAAAATTGTTTGTTTCACCCTCAGCTGCCACTATCTGTAATGCTAAAATTGAAAAAAAAAATGTTTTCGACTTGTCGCGAAAATTTAGATTGTTTTTCGCCGCAGGCGAAAAAAAAACCATAGCCCCCCCCAGAAAATCAAATGGTTGCTGCCTTAGAAATAATTTAGATTAAATATATTTTATTTGCTGAAATATGCAGAAAGGATCAGACACAAGTCTATCAAACATATGCAGACTTCTCTTCTTCAAAATAGGTCGTTACACGTGTTTGAACAACGCTGCGCGCTGTAAAAATCAACATTGACACAACTTTTTGAGGATCAAGTCTCCGTGTAGCTTGTTGCAGTCAAAGACCTAATTTCTGCCCTTGTTATATCAATTTTCATTTTTTTCTAGCGTACAGTCAGAATAAACTCCAAGAAGAGTATAAAACGATTGGGTTCAAGGGTAAATGACCGAGACGCACCGATTAAGAAAAGTACAGAAACACCTGTGTCACCAAATTCCATACAGCGTTATCGTTCGGGTCATCGTAGCATCCTTTCATAGCTGTTCCGGAGTTTGCTGTTTCACTGGAGTACGATACAACGTCAAGAAGAGACTAAAACAATAAGGTCACTAGGGGGGAAATGACCGAGACAAACCGAAAAAAGAAAAGTCGATACAACGTCAAGAAGAGGCTAACACAATGAGGTCACTAGAGGGAAATGACCGAGACACACCGAAAAAAGAAAAGTAATTAAACAAACAATAATTGTAACTCATAAAGACAAGTGCACTAGTAAACAAATGTAAATAGAATGAGTGTAATGTGCATTGATGAAGTGAAAATGCTTAGAATAATTAAATAAAGCTTTTAATTAAAAAGCTTGATTAAAAATAACGCAATGTAGGATAAAATCAGCTTCAGAAATACACTATAATTTCAAAAGGTTAAAGTTTACCTTTTGAAGTTAAGCAAAATTATCATTTTCAAATAAATCTAAGATTTTGTTATAGGTACTTCTTTTGAATCTCTGGCTTTCATTAGTCTTGAAAGAAAATACCTTCAGCAATTTTAAATTAAAACTAGTTCAATTCTTTATGACGTCATAAAATAATTGTATTAAATTAAAGAGAACATTATAGTTCATCCTGTTCTTTGACTATAGAACTTTATTCTATGTTCAAACATAATTAACAGTGTTAGAATTCTACGAGAGCAACTGTTTAACTTCAAGGGGGAGGGGGAGTTTGTTTTAAGGTCTGAATATAAAAATATTGCGGTCATTTTTATTTAGTTTCTCAACGCTATTTATCAAATTATTTTTCCAATATTAACCACTATAAAGTAAGGAAATTATGGGTTCTGAAAGTTGGTTTTTGTCATCTGCTTGACCAGAATATTTGTTTTCATCAAATTAAGGATCGTAATATTTTTTGGAGAAAAAACATAACCCCCCTCTCCCCCCTCTCTCCCCTCCTTTTTGAAGTTAAATCGACGTTCCTTCAATATAACTGTGTGTCTACAATCAGTTGTATGTTCTTTCTTTTTTTTTTTTAGACCTTTTTCACTTTTCTACACTTTTTGCCCATTATTCTGCATTCTTTTTACGAAGACAGTTCGAAAGTGCTATTTTAGCAGATTTATTGAAAACTTTATGATGCTCTCTAATGGTCCCTAGGTTACTTTTCCTTGGGTCACGATGTCATTGCCATATACAACACACCTCTGGGTTTGGTTTGTTTGGGTTTTCTTTGTTTGTTTTTTTTTTTTATCTTTTTGCTTGCCCCTATTTTTTATAATTATCGAAATATTAAAGAAAAAATGCACTTGTTAACCAAAACTTAAATAATATTAGAAAATGTGTAAAATAAATGTGAATATTATATGCATATCATTTATTCTCTTGACGTTCCACATTCGAGAACTCATCGGGCAATGTAGGGTTTGGCTAAGTGAATAAAAAAACGTGTACATCATTTTTAACATTCTTGTTATATTTTATAATATTTATAATTCTTATATTTCCTTTATATAAAATCTTGACTTAAATGGTACTATATCATATTCCCAAATTCAATAAAATAGTCGAAAGCAAATTGTAAATTACGAACTAAAATAGGCTTAATTGAAAAATTATACGACTCTTTGTATTGAATTAATTTGTACGTTTCAATCAAGAGACAAATTATAGTTTATTATTTACAACCGAATAAATACTAATTTGTTTACTTTATTATCGCCTTTATAAATATGACCTCATTTCAAATGCACCAATTTAAAGGCAATATATTCAATATGGTTTTGACTTTTGATTGTGAAAAGAAATTTGTTTGAAACTTACATCAGTATACGATGGATTTAAATTTAATATTATAATAAGTCATCGTCTGATTTGAACCAGACTAGTAAGTATTTTAGTTTCCGAGCTCGAAAGTTTGTAATATATAGTTGTGTATCATGTCTTCCTGTGCTGTTTATCTATGGTATTTCTGTGTGAAAACCTATGAACTACAACAACTGATATTAGAATGAATCACGCCCACTAATCCCATATTAAATATATAGGGTCTCCACGTGTTTTGGTTTAACCAATGATATTCCCAGAGTATCATGTCTTCGTGTACTGTTCATGACATTGCTGTATGTAAAACTATTAAGAACAGCGACTGATATTCAAATAAAAATAACAAGATGAGCTATAATTGCTAATGAGACAACTTTCCAACATAGCCCAAATGACATAGAAATTAACAACTGTATATGTATGGTTAGCGCATCGCAAAACCCCTACCGCACAACAAGCGAACATTCATTAAAGTGGTAAAATGTGTTTGAACAGGTTTTACAGCTTTTCTTAACTTTTGTTTATAGTTAATTCTTTTATGTCAATATAAGAAGATATGGTATGAGTGCAAATGAGACAACTCTCCATGCAAGTCATTGTTTGTAAAAGTAGACCATTCTAGTTCAAAGTACGGTCTTCAACACGGAGCCTTGACTCACACCGAACAGCAAGCTATAAAGGGCCCCAAAAACTACTAGTGTAAAACTATTCAAACGGGAAAACAAACGGTAATCTATATAAAAATATATGTCACCTTTAAGCAAAACACTAACCGCCCGCACAACAAGCGAACATACAATAAAGTGGTAAAATGTGTTTTAACATCTATGCTATTTCAGGTTTTACAGATTTTCTTAGCCTTTTGTTTTTTTGTTATAAATAGTTAATTCTTTTATGTAGATATAAGAAGAAATGGTATGAGTGCAAATGAGACAACTCTCCATGCAAGTCATTGTTTGTGAAAGTAGACCATTCCAGTACAAAGTACGGTCTTCAACACGGAGTCTTAACTCACGCCGAAGAGCAAGCTATAAAGGGTCCCAAAAATGACTAGTAAAAAAATTCAAACGGGAAAACCAAGGGTCTAATCTATATAAAAAAAAACCGAGAAAGAGTTTTAAACCACATCAACAAACGACAACCAATGAACATCAGGTTCCTGACTTAGGACAGGTGCAAACGAATTATGCGGGTTCAAACTTTTCATAGGTACCAACCTTCACCCTTACCTGAAACATGTATAGGTTTTGTTAATATACTGATGTAGATCAGGGTTGACAGTTTGAAGGCATTTTACGAACTTCTATAAGCATGCACAAAATTTATGAAGTGATAATTTATTTATTTTCCCTTGTATATATTTTACAAGATTACTGAACACAATTATCTTTGAATTGGCTTACAGATAATGACGAAAACATATTTTTTTTTCAATGTTAGATACGAAATCAGTCACCCGAGTCCGTCTTATATCCTTATTCTTATTTAATTTTCATATTTGAAAGCTTTAAATGATCAAAAGAGGGTAGTTTACTGTGTCTGAAAACTTGTGTAATTTATCAATTAAGTTGTTGGTATATTTTATGGAAATTACACATAATTAATGATGTATGCGACATAAATTATGTATTAATGGTGTTATGGTAATATTTTTCTATTATATAAAACGTGTATATAATTATATTTCAAAATTAATGTTTCTAATTCTACAAGGTTGAAAATTAAAATATGCTTTTGATAGCTAAGATAAACATGAACCTCGAAAAAATGCAAAAATAGCTTAATCACTTTGTAGGTAAATTCAATTAAATCCTGGTAATGACAGTTTTTAACACTTTCCTTTTTCTGTAAAGCGTAGATTTGAACACACAGTGAGATTTATACTCTCACATAAAATAAACGTTTGAAACGGAATCTGACATTTAGAAAGAGTAAAAACATAGAATTCTGCCAAAATGCACATGCGATTGTTATGAAATTAAATCGATAAAGGTTAAACTGACATTTCAAAGGAAAATGAAGCATTTGAAAGTGTTAATAAAAATTGTACAAACCTTTATCACACCACCCTCCTAGTTCAGAAACTATGACCTTAGAATTCCTCATATCTCATCATTGAATATTGACAAACATAACAGCGGGTTTAAGCATCAGCTTAAACAATTAGAGAAAAAATGATAAAGTGGTTTGTCGAAAGATAAATGTGCTAAAAATGATTACTAAAGTTTAGAAAATAGTCAGACTTTCTAGTTTTTAATACAAAAAAAAATGCTTTATATGATTCAACAAAACTATACTGCCTTCTTATGTATTGATGAACTAAAAAACATATCTTAGAAAATTGAAAACAAAAAATTGATAAGAGATGTACATGTTTCTGCAAAAATCGTTTCTTGTACTCCTCACCCATTTTGAAAATTTCATAACTTGAAAACTGCTTATTGTAAATAGACGGATTTTTTTACAGAGTTAAGTTTGATCACAATATATATATATATTTTTTTAGAATTATTTGATATTTTCACTGATATCACATGTTTTGGAAATAATTCCAGAACGAGATTTCAACGAGACCGACGAAACGTCCGAAGAATCCAACTTTCCAAGCACGATTTAAAATAGACATAAGTACGGTGGACACTAGTATGTAATCGAGAGAGAACAAGAACAAAAACTAGCATAAAACAAACAGCATCATTACATATAAAGCAATTTTTTCAAAAAAAAAACCCAACCCCAGGTAATACAATACATCGTATCGTATTTAAAGTGCATGAAATATTTGCCACTGGACATTAATCAACTAACAATCAATCATGGATACACCACTATGAATGCAATACGTCATGTATACATATATGTGTGTTCTTTTGAATAACGCTGCCGTTTCACTAGATGATTGATGATTGTTTTAGGTGAAATTTTAAAAATGTAGAATTTAAAATTGACTAAAACACACCCGCGAAATCGCGGTCATTCAGAGCGTAGTTTAAAGTATGTAAAGTGTTGTTGGAAGAATTTTGTTAAATATTGAATGACTGGAGAATTTCAGCAAAAGTATCATAAGTCATAGGTCATTATTTCCAAAATTCCCAATTCTTGGTTTTCTATCAATTTCAATATGAACATACATTTAGTATGTTATGAACATTTAAGTAAGGAGCCTGTAATTCAGTGGTTGTCGTTTGTTTATGTGTTACATATTCGCTTTTCGTTCATTTTTTGTGCATAAATAAGGCCGCTAGTTTTCTGGTTTGAATTGTTTTACATTGTCAGTTCGGGACCTTTTAAAGCTGAGTATGGGGTATGGGCTTTGCTCGTTGTTGAAGGTCGTACGGTGACCTATAGTTGTTAATTTCTGTGTCATATTGGTCTCTTGTGGAGAGTTGTCTCAACATGGCAATCATACCACATCTTCTTTTATTTTTTGTAATCAATGAATTTTGTAAAAGATTTAATGACTGGAGAATTTTAGAAAAGGTATCAAAAGTTCACATGAATATTTTTAGCGATTATCTGTATATTATGAACATTCATTACAGTAACTATATAAATATAGTGTATTTACTTTCAATTCTAAGTTTACTAATCGATTCATGGTGGTCATTGGTATAGTATACACACGTGAGTATACAGACTCTCTCTATTTAATAAACTCTGTGACCGCCGTAGATAGTAAATTCAAAGTTTACTAATCGATCCATGGTGGTCATTGATATGGTATACAGACTCTCTCTATTTAATAAACTCTGTGACCGCCGTAGATAGTAAACTTGAAAATGATAGCAGATAGAATTCTGAAAATACACTTTATTCTTTGTATATGTATGTTCAAAGTATACAGAAAAACGCAAACCGAAAGTCTAATCTGACTTAAAATTTCGTCCAATGACGGGACAATATCCGGATGCCTTTTTTCTCGTTTTTCTCCCAAAATAACTCAATCTGAATAATCATATGAATGGATGACAAATGCGACTATGCACTGTACCTATATGACACAGAGGCGTGTTGATTAATTTATTGTGGAAAGAAGAGAAGCGACACCCAAAATGAGGTCTTCTCGTTTAATAGTATAGATTGGTCATTGGTATAGTATACACACGTGAGTATACAGACTCTCTCTATTTAATAAACTCTGTGACCGCCGTAGATAGTAAATTCAAAGTTTACTAATCGATCCATGGTGGTCATTGATATGGTATACAGACTCTCTCTATTTAATAAACTCTGTGACCGCCGTAGATAGTAAACTTGAAAATGATAGCAGATAGAATTTGAAAATACACTTTATTCTTTGTATATGTATGTTCAAAGTATACAGAAAAACGCAAACCGGAAGTCTAATCTGACTTAAAATTTCGTCCAATGACGGGACAATATCCGGATGCCTTTTTTCTCGTTTTTCTCCCAAAATAACTCAATCTGAATAATCATATGAATGGATGACAAATGCGACTATGCACTGTACCTATAGGACACAGAGGCGTGTTGATTAATTTATTGTGGAAAGAAGAGAAGCGACACCCAAAATGAGGTCTTCTGGTTTAATAGTATAGATAGATAGATAGATACTGTATGTCGGAACAGCATTATTTTACTTATGGAACAAAATAATCTAATACATTGATAGGGTATGGAGCTCCTTTCCGAGATATTTGATTTCTATTAAAATAGCGGATAAAGGTTGTCTCTGATTTTACCGTATATTTGCATTGGTATTATTTTGGTCTCAAATCGAAAGAAACGATATCTTGAATCTGCTTTAATTTTAGTAAATGACCATTTATGAGCTTTTAAAGTCTTTTATGAAAAGAATAATAGGTGTTATGGGGCGAAATATTTTACCCTGTATTGAAGGGAAAAGCCAAGAAGTCCGTAACATCTGACACAAATTCCTAAACCTCACCCAAGTACGTCCATGATCAGAACAAATATACTGCCCCACTTGTCATTGAAGTTTTACTCACATGTAAGAAGACAAGTTCCAATTCAATAATCCGAGGAATTATAACTCCTTTCGCGGTGTCATGAGGTTGAAAATAAAACAACCGATAGGGTAGAGATATGATATGTATATCATTGTTGGAAATTTCACAGTTTTTGTCTCGCTCGTTAGTTTGCTGTATCATAAAACGTCTTTATCAACGATAGTCTGCTATACGAAAACATCATATCGCTAAATAACTTTAAAGGTTTTTGAAACCGTTAATTTTCTCGTTTGAATTGTTTTACATTGTCATTTCGGGGCCTTTCATAGCTGACTATTTGGTATAGGCTTTGCTCATTGTTTAAGGCCGTACGGTGACCTATAGTTGTTAATTTCTGTGTCCTTTTGGTCTCTTGTGGACAGTTGTCTCATTGACAATCATACTTCTTCTTTTTTTATATAGTAATCGGTATTTCAATATTTTGAACTGGTATCCAGCATTATAATATGTTTCAAGGATAAATGCAAACAATGCAAGAAAATTGGTTGTGTGTTATGTAAAAAAAAATATTTATTAGTATTTAAAAAAAAACCTATCAGATGTAATTCAATTAAGTTTGTAATAAGACTTGCGAAGAACATAACATTGAGGAATTAAAAGTACCAGAACTATTATAAGCACACAATTATATTTAATTATTGTAATACTACTAGTAATATGTACCTAGCTAAAATAGTGCACTATAGTGAGGCCCCTCATGGGGGGGGGGGGTCTTAGTAATCACATAATCACCATTTTTTTGCCAATATAATCACATAATCATTAAATATTTGCTTATCTTTAGTAATCAAATAATCATAAACTAAAAATACAGTCCTAGGTAATCAAATAATCATGAAATATTTGGCTTAATAATCAAATAATCATTAAAAAAACGGCCAAGTAATCACATAATCAAAAACCCCATGAGGGCCCTCTATAGTACATTGTAACTGTGTCTATGGTAGTCTCGACTGAGGTTCAAGAACTGGAGTCAAGGTTAAAATGGTAGAAAAGAGCAATCTGCATGATAATACAAATCATGTGTCCACGCTTTTCTTTCAAGGATGATCAAGGATCTAAACGATACGTTCTATTTTTGGTTTTAAAAAACTTTTAATAGATCCTTTGGGTTTGTCGTAAAGATACACACCTTGAAAAATATATAGGCAGAATTTTCATTGTCGGATGAAATAATTAACAAAACGAAAAGTAGAACGATGTGATTTCATAAACCTTGAAGAAGGTTATTTCTTCATGGTGTAAATTTTCTCTTATTTTCACGGATAGAACAAAATCGCCAATTTAAAAGTTTGAATCCTCTAAAATTGTAACCACCATACTATGATGTATACCTTATTCAATGAAAATCGCATATTTTACAGCCGCTAAAAATAAAAACAACCCTCTATACGGTATACATGTAGGCGTAAAACGTGGACACAGGATTTAGATTGTGAAGAAAGCATTCATAAATTAAACTTTGTCATTTCAAATTATGACAGAAATAAGAAATACCAGCTGTATTTGCTTGTCTCTATTACAATTATTCATAACTTGTCTAGACTGAGGGTTTGTGCAATGTTAGAACAATGTTAGTAGGAAGTCGTTGAAGAGTATATGTCAGCGTAAATATCATGTGTTGTTATTTCTGTTGTAATGGCATCAACCTAACAATATTAATACTGATGTAATATGGAGTAACTTACACAGAGCAATATATGAACCCACTGCACATCTAAAACTGTTGGTGGTCTTAGGATATGAAAAAGAATAATCAGATCCAGCTCCACTCGGAAGCCAAATGAACTTTCTGTTCTAAGAAGTCATCTCAAAATGAACTTTCTGTTCTAAGAAGTCATCTCAAAATGAACTTTCTGTTCTAAGAAGTCATCTCAAAATGAACTTTCTGTTCTAAGAAGTCATCTCAAAATGAACTTTCTGTTCTGAGAAATCATCTCAAAATGAACTTTCTGTTCTAAGAAGTCATCTCAAAATGAACTTTCTGTTCTGAGAAATCATCTCAAAATGAACTTTCTGTTCTAAGAAGTCATCTCAAAATGAACTTTCTGTTCTGAGAAATCATCTCAAAATGAACTTTCTGTTCTAAGAAGTCATCTCAAAATGAACTTTCTGTTCTGAGAAATCATCTCAAAATGAACTTTCTGTTCTAAGAAGTCATCTCAAAATGAACTTTCTGTTCAGAGAATTAATCTCTATATGAACTTTCTGTTCAAAGAAGTCATCCCCAAATGAACTTTCTGTTCACCGAAACCATGTCTAAAGGAACTTTCTGTTCAGAGAATACATCTCCAAGTGAACTTTTTGTTTAGATAAGCCACCCTAAATGAACTTTCTGTTTAGATAAGCCTTCCCTAAATGACCTTTCTGTTCAGAGAACTACAAATGAACCGGATTTCTGTTCAGAGAAGCTAACTCCAAACGAGCCTCGTTTTCACAAAAGTACGAGAACCACGTGACGTAGACATAAAAAACAATTCAACAAAACAATGCAGTGATATGATTACTATGTTATACAGTAAATATGATGGTAACGATAGGAATAAAAAAAACATGGCGGAATCAACAATTAATTCTGACATCTGATGATATTCTGAATTCGTCAGGTAATAGATTAACACATTCCTTCTTCTATTGTATATAATGGGGGAAATATATGTGATTATCAGCACCGTAGTGTTGTAAATAATGTCTGATTATATACGACGCGTTACAAAATACCATTGAAATTTCATTGGGTGATTAAACACAAAAATACAAAAGATCTAATGAACAGTGTTGTAAATAATGTATTATAAACGACGCGTTACAAAATTCAATTGAAATTTCATTGTGTGATTAAACACCAAAATACAAAAAAAAGAATGATCAGTGTTGTTAATAATGTCTGATATACGACGTGTAACAAAATACCATTGAGAAATTTCAAATTGAATAGAGAATGGAGACGGATAATGTCTTTTAAAAGGGGACAACAACCCGACCAAAGAGCAGACACCATCCCCATGCCACCAGTGGATCTTAAAACTAGCTAAAACATGCTGCACCAGTAGGCGGGATTTAGCTGGCCCCTAAACAAAAAACGGATTGACTTATATAATCATTCCCTTTCGTAGTAAGACTGAGCGCAGTCCTACTGCTATGTACCATTTGAAAGTCAAAATCAAGTTAATTAAAAGTGTTTGTCAGCGAATTATGAACTAAATATACTAGTTCAATTGTGCTGGTATGTAGTAATGAGATCTATAGCGTACCGACATACGTGTTGATCTGTAAAAGAGGGGCGAAAGATACCAGAGGCCGGGACATTCAAACTCGTAAATCGGTGATAAACTGAAAAAGACCAACAGACAAACTACACAAGACAAAAAATAGAAAAATTTAAACTAAGCAACACGAACCCCGCCAAAAACTGGGGGTAATATAAGGTGCTACAGAAGGGTACGCAGATCCTGCTCCACATGTGACTCCCGCCGTGTTGATTATGTAAGTATACACCCGCTTATAAGACTAATTCGGTAGGTCACAGTCGTGAAAAGGGAACTTGAATTGAAGTTGCGACATTAGGAACATATCCACTATCATCCGTAAAATGCCCTTGAAATTTCATTTTCTGATTAGACAGAAGCATAGATGGATTGCATTATAATCAGTCTTACCCTTTCACAGTAAGACTGAACTCACTTCTGTTTCCTTCGTCTAATCGACAGGCAAATATATATATAAGAAGATGGGGTATGAGGGCCAATGAGACAACACTCTCATCCAAGTCACAATTTGTAAAAGTAAACCTTATAAGTCAAACTACAGTCTTCTTCACGGAGCCTTGGCTCCCACCGAACAGCAATTAAGCTTTAAAGGGCCCGAAAAATGACATATGTATAACCATTCAAACGGGGATCTGTATAAATAAAAAAAGCTTCGTCTAGACATGCATGCTCGTCTTTAATCGGACAATGGTACTTTCAAACGCAGTGTAAAAGAAAATCCAGACTTAGAAAAACAATCTTACTCAACTAAACCAAAAAAGATTGATTCAGTGTAGTTAATTAAAATATACATAGTTATATCATATCAGTAATAGTTCTTTATCAATTATCTCCTCGTTTACATTAGTATTTCAACACTCTATAACTTCAAATTGCGTAATCTAACAAACATTTAAGGTGGTACCTAACACTTTCACTAAAATTAATTAGACTCGTTTAATTTTCTTAAAATTTTGACAAAGTATTTACTTTGACTCTTTGACAAAAATATTAAAATTTCAAAAATTTGAACCAACCGTTTAATCAGTAAAATTACACTGGTTATATAGCAGTTTGACAAACACTTATTTTGATCATTGAGAAGCTTAATATTCCCTTATGAACACAACGTCATTAAAACGTTCTGCTGATTTTACAGAGTTATCTCCCTGTAGTGTTAGGTACCACCTTAAGGATGTTTGCTCCTCTTGTTTTGCAATTTTTGTCAGATATTTGGTAATCTGGTTTTATCTTTGTAGTGTCATTAAAACTTTGTGTCCACTAACCCAATCTTCCATGCAGAGACATCGATCCTTTCTCTCTCCCAGATAGAGAGAGGACCGATAACTCTGCATGGAGATTGTCCACTAACCCCACTTTTCTTTTCGTAACTTAATTATATACATATAGTTTAAAAAGCCATATTTGAAAATCTTATAAAATCCTTCTTATTTTTCACAGTTTTTGAAGGAAAAAAGGTGCCAATGTTTTAAGAATGACAAAATCTAGAGAGATTCCTTTCCCGCCAAATTTTCAATAGCTTACAGATTCAATACATGCACACTACCTATTCGGTTTTTGTTCTGCTTTTTTAATTCAGTTCTTTGTTTAAACATATTTTATTTGATCAAGTACAAATTGGATAAGACACAAGTCAAACAGACTTATGAAGTCTTCTCCATTAAACATTTTAGCAATATAATACAAAATATGTGTATGAGCATGCATGTATGAGCATGCATGTATAGACTGATATATTTGTTACTTTCCAGAGGTGTGCCTGAGACAAAGGTTTTATATATACTAATATGCGATAACTGTTGTTTCTTATTTGTGTTTGTAACTATGTGTTGTTTATTATATTTGTAAAAGAATATTATATTACAATGATATTATACTATGCTCCTTGAGCCCATTTTATGGAAATAAAGCATCTTCTTCTTCTTCTTCTTCTTCTTCTTCTTCTTCTTCTTCTTCTTCTTCTTCTTCTTCTTCTTCTTCTTCTTCTTCTTCTTCTTCTTCTTCTTCTTCTTCTTCTTCTTCTTCTTCTTCTTCTTCTTCTTCTTC